>NC_064598.1:78930126-79230557 GCF_943734845.2 Anopheles funestus | reverse complement strand
TAAAGCACACTTTAGTTTTAGCAGAAGAACTTGATTGCTTGAAGGGTTTCAGCGTGTGCCACCTACCGTAAAGAGCCTCTCTATTAACACCTTCACAGCACGGGCAGCACGCCGGACAAACATTTCAAACCCACCGCCTCATCTTATAATGAAATAATTGAATTCGATTAAAAGCGTGCGCACGCCATTAAAATAATTTTAATGGTTTGGAGTTTTTCTGGCGTAATTACTTTTAAATTCCGCACCCGCAACCAATCATCGGGTCCGAAAAGCGAAATGGCCTCCGTCGCCGGGGGAACTTCGGAACCGGCTGAAGCCCTCTGGTGTCATGAGGGCTGAGGCCTTTCACCGGAAGTGGGAAAAATCCTGTGCGATAATGAATTTTTAAGCTACCGCAGTCTTGGCAAAACCGGGTCGGCGAAACGAAACGGGAAGGATTTGGGGCAAGGAACAGAATTCACGGGAGATGAATTGTGCTGGTGAAATAAATTATTGTTTGCTTAATTACTTTCTGCAGCACAAGACACACCAGTGCCAGCGGCAAATGGGATGTGCTAATGGTCGTAACGGGAAACGGACCGGATAGTTCCGTGAACCATTCCGATAAGTTTGTCACGCAGCCGGGTGGGGATGTAGTTTTCTCAATTTAAAAGAACGATTCTACATCATGGCGGATGGTGCAAGAAATTGGTAACAACTTGCTTCTTAATTAATTTATTCTAACTTCTATTAATTGATCGAACGACAGCCGCTTTCCGACAAGCGCATCAAGCGGCAAGCAAACAGAAAGAAATAAAACATGGAAACCGTGAGCGGGAATTGAACGTTAGGAAGCGCTCGCGACGCAGTTTTGCGATAAGAATTGAAAAAGGAGAGCAAGAACCACTTTGAACCACACATTGGACACCATCACACAATAGTATGGAGGCATTTCAATTCACGCAACAAAGTGCTACGTTTGCATACTACTTCTTTTCCAGCAGATAACGCCACCAACAATGGTTCGGTGTCTATATCTTGTGATTTTATTGGGGACGCTTTTTCGATTGTCCCATGCCGGTTTCATGGACTGGTTGCGTGGAGACAACGTGGACGAACAGTGGGGTCACAAGGTAGGTAGAATTTATGTGGAAGTCCTCTCGCCGAAAGGCATCCGCCTGTGGACAGCGTACAATCCCGACACAGAGCTGCTGGGTGTGGAGCTGTACGTGAAGTACTACGGTGGAAGTACGGAAGCACTCGAGTGTGGCCTTTGCCAGAACGTTACCGAACCGGTGGATGGGAAGTTTATGTTGGAGAGTGCGAACTTGGTGGCCCGCTTCGGGGATGTTCTTCAGTACTACATCATAACGTTCGACGGCGTTACAACGAAGCGACATGCCGTAAGGCGAATGTTTGTGCGAGGTTCGTATTAGTAACAGTGTGTGCTTCATTGTGAATTCCTAATTCCTAAACTTTACCTTTTCCCGCATTGATTTCTGGTACGCGCTAGAGGAGCTTATCAAACCGAACGATCGATGTGTCTGCCCTGAACGTGAGCTGCCGGGGCTTCTACGTGTTGCACCGACGGCTGAGGTGGACCTACTCGAGCGCATGATACTGCGTGCACTGAGCAATGGAAGCCGTCACTGTGAATCGATCTCTAACTGGCTCGTGTTACGGGCGGAACCACGCAACGAACAGGCCGATTTGCTTGAGTACGTGCGAACCTATCTCGATCTGTTGCTGTTGCGAGCGAAATGGCTCACACTGGAAACAGGTGGCAGCGGTTGGACAAGTGCACGACCATCGGCATTGGTTGTGGAGGCGGAAGATCATGCGAATGGAATTGCATTCCGGGTGAGATCTACTATGGTGAAGCTGCAAATGTTGGATCTTATGAGTTTCAGCGGCGTGATAGAGGACTACGATGGTGTTTTATAGGTGTTAAATGCAATATTAGGGTTTAGGGCAGGTTTGGAGATATAGTAAAAGGAATGGATATGGGTTGTAGAACATAACATAGAACCTTTTTTTATTAAAGGATTAAGATCCAGGATAAAAGAATTGCCAAATAGATTTCAAGAATTCAAATAAGATTGATGGAACTTTCAAACTTGAAACCAACTTTGCAGAATCATAAATGAAGGTTTTAAATATACTTCATAAATTCTGGAGCTACTAATACTAAACTAATAGGGAAAATATATATTTTTTACATATGAATGCTCTGTGACTGCCCTAGACATTAATTCCACAAATGTGTTTGTCAAAATGTGCTTTTCGTTTTCTGTTGGAACAGTTTGTTTAGTAATGCGAGTAAAGTAAAATATGTTTAAAAACTCGGAAACATTAAAACATGATATTTCGCCTAAATGTAGGCAATCCGTTGAACTCTTGGAATGTTTTAAATTGTTTGACAACAAATTTCATTGTTTAACACAAAATAAATAGTGTTTACGTTTCGTATGCGTTACACTCATTTGACAGTTGAAATTTATTATTCCGATTAATGCATTATTGTTTTCACCGGGGTAGCGTTACGAACGCAGAGGTTAGTTGTGTTAGTGTAAGGACCGTTAGGGCTAAGAACCATTGCGAAAAATCACTGCACTTGTAATAAAATACGTACGCCGAACGGTCAAGCGAGAAACCGCGCTCCAGATTAATTTTTCACCGTTCCGAAAGAAAACTAAAATTCACAACGTAGGGATCGATCGCGAACAAATAGTATACTTGGAATTTAAATTGTTTCTAATGTTAGCTTCATCTTTTAAGTACAATAAACACAAAGCAGTAAACGTAAACGATCGCATCAATCGAGATTGGTACCAAAAAAAAAGGTTGATTCTTCCTTCCAGGCTTAATTCTGAACTTCTTATCTTATCGCTCCAAAAATACCAAAGGTTCACTATTTGCATTCTGAAATATGTGAATATATATTTGTTTTCAAAATAATGTTAAGTCTGCTTAAACATCTTCTCTTCAAATTACAACTTGAAATAAAACTAAAAAAATATTGAAAATTTGAACATTTCCCTGTTGTCCATTACACGATTACAATAAATATTCTTTTTCCATTCATAGAAGAATATGGTACACACTATTTCTCGGAAATCCTTTTTCTTATGATATGTATTAAATGCTTGATTTCTTTGATCGTGAAATAGGTGTCATTTAGCAGTTCGCTGATTTTCCTGCTTTTTTGTGTTTCTAGAACGACAACGCTGAGCACTCTCTTGAGCGGAATAATGGCAAACCATCGAACAATTCGTTTTTGTTGATCATGGCCAAGACCGCGACGACGACGACGACGACGACGACGACGACAACGACGACATGGACGGTGATGATGATGATGGTAATGGTGATGAGATATTAGCCTTTCTGCTTTGCTCGTATAAAGTTGAAAGGTGTTTTGTATATCCCAAGCATAAGCGAAGCCTACCAAAAAGCCATGTTTTTCGCCTGCCAGCAGTGGTAAGCTCGCAGGAAGACGGAACAGAGGTTTTAGTCGTGGTACAGCGTTTGATGGAGTTTTCTAAAAACGTTTTGAACATCCGTTTACCCTTCTTCTATCTCTCTTTCTCACACTTTTTCACTCCTCATCACTCAATCGGAACGGAAGTGCTCGGGGTGTGTTTCGGATTTTCCTCACCATTTCCTTTTCGAGCCAGGGTGTTGCCTCAGGGCAAGGGGTACGAGAAGGAGCAAAAAAAAAAAAAAGAAATCGGGTAGGAAGGAATAACGAAGCGCATGGAAAATGATTTATTAGTCCCGCATTAGAATGGCGTAAAGTGCGCCAGAAGGCTGAAAAGGGAAAATGCGTACCCGGTTTTTGTGGGTGGTTTTCGTGTTTCTTTTTTTAAATAAGTGCGTGTGTGTGTGTGAGGGGCTAAAAAACGCAAATGACTAACCAGAAATGGAGAGTGGTTGGTGGAAAGGAAACAAGCTGGATGAGAAAAAATTATGACACCTACCAAAATGAAACGCAACGAAACACGTTGTACGATGCGCATTTCGTAGCAGGCAGGCAACGGAATGGGCGGAAAGATGTGTTGTTGCGATTGGGAAAACACGCGTAAAAGCCGCGATGCGATGGTTTTGTACGTAAAGGGCAAATTGTTGGAAGAAAGAAGTGCAGCAACCTTATGGCCAACATTGGGGTGTCGTGCTTAAAATGTGAAGGCATCGCTGGATAAAAGAGGCAGAGTATGAACGACTTTTCCGACCGGCATAAAGGAAAAGCAAAGCAACAAAAGCGCCCCGAAAATGGTGCGATCGTGTAGGGCTTTTTCTTTCTTCGTTTTTATTTTGTTGTTGTTGCTAAAGGCCAAAGGCGGAGAAAATGATGAAAAATTCCGTTGCCAGAGTTTGCTCGTGGCCGAGAGTAGACGATGGTTCGCGATGTAAGTGAGTAACGAAGCGTGCATCAAGCAAAAAAAAGCAAGTAAAAGGCAAAAAGGATCAGGCGTTATGATTATGATTTCATGAATGATTAAAAGACTGCCATCCCATTTAACCAAGGGTGCAAGCCTGTATATACGTGTGTGTGCCTGTATCTTTCATATACCATCGAGGACCATCGGGAGGAGTTTTTGTTTCCTTATTCTTAACCAAAAATCACCCAAATTCTCTTCACCTCTAAACATTGTTCACCTTTCCTTCCTTATGCTACAAAACCCATTTTCACCCCAACAAACGGTATCGAAGGGTTTCGCGATTTCGGGAATTGCATGTGATGGAGGAGATGGCGCATTAGAAAACTACGCCCTTTTCCTTATGAAAGGCCCTGTGCCTGTATTAGGGATGTTGGAGGTTTTTCGTTGCTGTTTGTTTCGGCCCGCGGTTTCCATTACCCAGGGGCTGATGGTAACGGCTAATTTTCCCGTAGCATGGCGCCACGTGTAATAATGGAGTCTTTTATTAGGTTATGAAGGATGCAAAAGGGATCATGTATGATGTTGTTTTTTTTTTGCTTTTCCTTTTTACCATGTCCATGTTTATGGGAGAATATTGTACAAAACAGGCAGAAGAAAAAACAATTTCATATAGAACAACTACCGCTAAATCGGTACAATGTACGTGTGGCATGTAGGATGTTTAGATGAGCTTTGTGGCAGGATTGTAATACATGGTTCCCGGTTTGGAACGCGTTCAAAGGAACGAATGAATATCTCCGTTGGTGTGGTTATACTCTTCTCATACACGGCCACACTATACGTACTTTGGCAATGATGATGGGTGTAATGAAGATTATTACGATCGGGATGGTAATCGAGTTCGTTGGTGCTAGTGGTGCTTGGAAGCAGCGAAAGGAAATTATCAACACGCTCCTAACAACAGGTGTACGTAGTGGAAATAAATTATTTTTTCATTTTCGCATTACATTTCTGCAATATACGAAGGAGTTTATGATTGTGTTTTTTTTCTTCAAATTATTAGACTTCATTTTCTGGTACAAAATGAACATTATGCTGTAATTGATATGGTTTCGTATAAATACCAGTGAAGGATAAATCCGGACCGTCCCCCTCCCGTAGCAAGGACTGATTATCCAGCTACATGGTAAAAATAAGTTTAGTAAGCCATAAATGGACGTTAAGCCAATAACAGAGAGAGAGAAGGAGAGAGAGAGATCTTTAAGAATATGAAATTATTTAGGGAATCATGGCCGTTTGCAAACAGAACAGTGTATTTAATGTATATTGATTGTGCAAATATATATCATTTTATTTTATTCGTAATAAAATAAACCAATAACCTCAACAAACACCAGGAATTGCACGAGTAGGGTCGAGTTACGAGTTATATCTTATCTGTGAACATTATCTTAGTGAGTGAATTTGAATTTGTTTTTATTATCCGTAAATAGTGTTGAAGATCTTTTACCTTACTATTTTACTCGCTTCAAGCTGATCACGTGATGAAATTGATATCAGACGATTAATTTCAGAAAATGTATTCATGTTACTGAAAATGAAATAAATCGGATAGATTCTGAAACATAGAAGAAAAATAAAATCCCAGTACAAATAAGCAAAAAATCCATAAAAATATATTTCTAATAAATGAATTGTTTCTTTACAAAAAATGTATTTGCCTCACGCTTTTCCCATTTACTTTCCTGCTTACATATCATCGTAGTCCTTCACGGACGTTATGCCAAATTTACGTGCGTAGTAAAGCACCTGCATCTTGTTGAACAGTGTATCCATCTCGAACACGATCGCGGTACCGCTCGGTTGAGCATCTACCAAGCCCTTGTCCGCCAGCCTGTTAAGGTTGAGCCTTTCCTTCAACATTCTGCGTACGTACCCGATCCAATCCGTGGATGCATTGGTCGTGTATCCTGGACTGGCCAGTGTGAGAAAGTTGGTGCGCGTTTTAGTTGTACACTGGTCTGATAGCGCATTGAAAATCTCCAAAAAGACGTTCATATTCACGTCCGTGTCTGGGTTGTTGACGAGTTTTTCCGGTTGCCGGCGCGATGCTTGACCGAACCGGGCATCGATTAGGGAACTTTCGGAGCAGAGATTAGTGGTGGGATCGATTTCACAGTCGAACAGCTCATCGGAGTAATCGTTGATGGACTGTCCAATGTTCAAGTTGGGTGAGATTGTGGTCGGAACGGTTGTACGCTCTATTGGTGGTGTTGGTCGGAGTGTAATTCGCGGTGGAATGGTTGTAGGTCTTGACCAGGGAGGTATTGATTGAATAGGCGTACGCGACGTGGTTTCTTGGACGGTTGTATTCTCACAGGTACAGTTGTTACGTATCATATGTCCTGTTTGTTTGAGAAAAAAACCCCAAAAGTTAAGCAAATCAAGCCGAAGATCATGTCACAACTATCGCGGGAAATAATACTCACGGAACACTGGAAAGGTGATAGTTGATTGCAAAACACCTCCATCGGAAAATCCCATATAGTGCGTAATGTTAAGCACATCTCCCGATTTTATGATGACTTCCGTATCACGCACGATATACTTCCCATACGTCACTGTCGACGTGTTTTGGGAAACATCCGGGCTGCCACCGTCCGGATTGTTGATGAACATGTCGAACCCAAAGTATTCTGCCGTACTATTAAATTTCGCTACAGAGAGCTGCATACCTTTTGGTTCATAAATTTCCACATTTAGAAACATTCCACGATGGTGATGTGGTCCATGATGGTGACGATGGTGGCCATGATGGCGTCTATGATGGTGCCAACCATGCTGGTGGCAAGATATTTGCTCAAAGATCACCACAAACGTTACGATCACACACAGAGCTGTAACTCTACGAAACATCTTTACGAAGCTGCTGCACTGTTCGGACTGTGAGGCGTGTAGATCGCTTGAAAGTAATTATACAAAACTACGACCAGAACTTATCGCTAAAGTTCAAGTGTTTTGTGATAACCTTGCCGTACGGAGCGAGATTTCATAACGAAAACGTCGTACGAGTATCAACGTTTGTACAAACAATGAGATGATTCATTTGCGGAATTTCAGCAAGTATTTCCCCAGCCGAACATGTTGAGACAAACAAGTGCAGCATAAGTAAACAAATGACGTAAAGGAGGGAAGAAAGATCAAAATAAGGTCCATTTTGTATTGTAATATTATTACATTTTAGTCACAAATTTAAGTTGGTTTGGCTATTAAAAAAATTCTAAGTAATTAAAAATTCTCCAAAAAAAAACCAAACTCACAAAACTCTTCATAACAAATTCACTCCAAATGAAAGTTTAAGAAAAGTTTATAAAATCATGTGAAAAATTAATCGCCATGTGTATTTATTGATTTTTCTCCACCGGCAAACCGGTTTACTTCCCTTTTCATCTCTAATCAAATTATAAAGTTGGCAAAAACAAAATTCACCGCTATGAGTTTTGATGTCGGAAATCGTCGTTTTTGGTTTGCTGCAGGAACAACATGTACATACTTTATTCACCGTATGATCGTACTTGATGATAGTGCAGTACCGAATGGTTTCGTGGAAAAGCAGATTCGGGGTTGAGCTGTAAGTTGTGCCATTCCGTTCACATATCCCATTGCACAGCGGCCATTTAGATTGGTAGAATCGGTTGAATGATCGTATCGAAAAAGGGGCGGAAAACTTGCATAGACAAACTTTTCTCAACCCTGCCGGGTATTTTTTGATTTCCTGTGCTGCTTTACTATTTCTTACGGATTGGATTGGAAGGTTGCTCGGGAAGAAATGTTTCTTTGGGGGAAAAGGAAAAGCATAAGTACTGCGCTAACTTTCAACACAGCTAACTTGTTTTAATATTCAAATCATTTTGTTTTCTTCGATTTTTTCTTCGTTTATCTTTAGAAGAAATGGAATTATGTGATGCAATGAATATGACGTAAATAGTTTTTCTATAGTTTTACACAATCGTTTTGTTCTTTTATTTAATCAACTTGTAGAGAGAAGTCACGCTTAGAGAAATGTTGTGAATATTCCACAACGAAGAAGAATAAATAATTTTGATTTTAAATAATAAGCCATATCAGAACCATTCCGAAAATGGTAATAAATTAACTTTGATTTCTTTAACATTTTTAAGACAAAAGTGTAAACTATAAAAGTACACAAAGTTATACAAATACCACAAAACTTTAATTAGTGCACCGAGGCTTGGTTAAGAATGATTGCATAAAAGAAAGAAACACTACATTTATTTCCTAATTTCTTTAATTTGATACGATTCGAATTAACAATTTTTATTTACCTCATTTTGAAAATAAAAATAATTTATCACTATAATTTAAATGTTATAATAATTTGTTAATATAAACAAATTGAAATGTGTAGCACCTTTTTTATTATGTATTATATTTTTATGTAATGCAACTTAAAATATCTTTAACTTTAAAAATAATTATAAAAGGCTTCATCAGACTTCAAAATATTTTGGAAAGTTTTTCCTCATATTACTCATCATTCTTCCAACCAAATCGTTAACATGTAGATCAAATTTCATTCAGCACAGCAAGTAGAACGAAGTTATGTCTTTTCTTCCCAATCAATACTATCAAATAGCTACACCGAAAATAATCCTGTTGTTCCCACATGCTGTGGGCAAACCAGTGCGTAAGCATAATGAAACACTGCTTTCCAATTTGCACTGAACAAGTATCAGCCAGAGATAGGAACATTTGACAGGCCTATTCCGGTCGGAAAAATGAGTATCACCTAATAGTACCATAAGCTAGGAGATAAAATGAGAAACAAAATAAAGGGAGGAAAAAAACGTAATACTTCCCAGAAGCCATGTTCGGGCATATTAAAATAGGCAGCAAACAGTTGGAAGGACCGTCAAGACGAATATGACAGATCAATTTCGTTTTGATTGCACCAGACACAGGGAAATAATTTTCATCTAGGCACCAGCAGATTGTGGTGGTACAGTGCGACGCACCGAAAGTCGAACGGGTCGAAGGGTGGAAAAACATTTTCATTTCACCATCCGGCAAAACATGCCGGCACTGTGTACACGGGTACACAGACGTTCTGTCTGTGGTCGATTCCTTCAAGAAGTCAACGGTAAAGCATGTGTGTGTGGCTGTGTAAGGGACTGATCCTGGCAGCCATTGCATGTAGTGGTACGTGGTGGTGAGAAAACTCGGGGCTGGAAAAACACACCCAAGAACATGGCAATGTTATTTCGCAATTCTCAGCAGTCTGTCGTTTCTTTTTTTTTGGTTTCGGTTTTCTCTACCTCACCACTTCGTTTTTCCACGTTGCAATGTGCGCTTTGAAGAATTATGCCATAAAAGTTTCACATTTCTTCTGTTTCGAGCGGGACGTAAATGGTTGGGAAAAAGGGGGTAGTCGATCTAGCCGGGGAGTTGGAATGATCATGCAGTTTATTTGCAAACAAATTCGACGATGTTCCAGCCCGTTCCCTTGCTTTAGGGTGGGTATGGGAAGGGTGTCCAAGAAGACACGAAACTCATTCCATTGCTACAATGGAATATGAAAAACAACACTGGAAACGTCGGTCGGTTGGTGCAGGCTGTGGTTATTTAACATGAAACACAAGAAGAATTGTGTTTCATATTTCATCGTGGATGATGATGCATTATTCTTCTGCAGTATGTGTCTGTGTTTATATATGTTATGGAAAGGGTGCTCGTGGTAGGGATTTTATTTTTTCCCCCCTCCCGTGCGGGTGAGAAGTGCATAATTTGTGCATAATTGTATGCAACGGGATGGTGCTCGGTACGGTGGTGCAAGCTTTTAGACAAATGGAAAGAATAATGCAACCAGCAGGCAGCGTTTAATGGCGTGTTTTCGCTTGAAGCATAAAGTAATCAATATAAATTACTCACATAATTGTACATCAATCTTGAGGGCGTGTAATGGAAATGGACCTCAACAAGGAATATTGTGATGAATTAATTTACGGAATTATTCACCGCGTTTACCGATCGTCTATAGGTTCTTTTATTTGTAAGGATTTGCTTTATTCATTCGATTTTTTTCAAATTATAAAAAAAACAGATAAATTATTTGAATGTCATTTGATGTTGCATGTTGAAATGTTCCAAAATGTCGCAAAACAGTGTCAAGAAACATTTAATCTTTACGAAATGCTGAAGTTCTTTGGACTTTAATTTTGTTCGCAGAATTATAGTACTTCTCATTCAGAATTTTGGAAGCTTTTGTCAATAATTTCAGAGTTACAATTGAGGATATAGTCTCAATAATGCAAACTATAAGGTAAATAGATCATGAAGACACATCTTGGTAGTATTTTAGAATTAGGACAGTTTGGTGTCTTAACGTTACAAATTTATGACTCTCAAATTTTACTGCTCATTATTCATTACAATGGAGATCATGTTCCCATTTCTAAATGATGTTTTACTGCACTAGATGTTATTTTTTTTCTCCAATGAAAAGTTTTGTTTACTTCAATTGTAGGCGGGTTGGATATTCTTTGAAAATGTCCCGGCATTCCTTCATAGCTTTCCAGTAGTAGTTGTTGGAAGATGGCGACGGCAATCATCATAAGGCTGAGGTATAAATGTTCTGGGTAGTCGAGACGGACATCAGACAAAGCTGTTTAGCGAATAGAAATCCCAAATCAAATGGTTTTGGGAAATTAATGCTCAAATATGCGATAGACGCACTATTACAAAATAAGCAGTAAGCGGGCGGAACTTTCTTCAGAAACAATCGCCAGTGGTTAAAATAAATTTTGTTCTTGTGTACTCAGGTCTTTTTCGCTTGAAGTGCTACATTTGTTGCAGATTGTCAGTTTTGAATTATGTATGTAATAGCAGAAGGGTTTATAGGGTACATACTTGAAAGAATACTTATACAATTGATAAATACAAAATAGATCTTCTTCTTACTGATCTTATATTAACGAACTTATATTAACGAAGAATTCCACAAAAGGAAAGCAATTTATGGCAAACTAATTCAAGAATAAGATGACGTGATTTGCATGATCTGAAAGTGCTGGAACTACTGTTGGAAAGCTTAAAATCTCTCGAGCGCTCTTGCTGATCCTGTTTTATTTTCTGCCGTATGAACTTGACTTCAAAGAAAACTCTATAAATTGTGTTACAAGAAATGTTAGAGAATATGTTTTTTATTACAACAGCTATTAAAACTGTGCATTCCCCCGCACTGTCTTCACGCTTTTTAATAAGCTATAAATGTTTCATCCTTCCCGTATGCTACCTACGAAACGAAAGCACATCACTCTACCAACAACACCTTCATTTCCAGTATCATAATCGGGTCCATTTAATTTAACTATCATAACCGTCCCATAACTGATAATGAATGTGGCAACCATATGGCCGGTACCGGTACCGAAGAAACAGTGCCTTTTGCAAATGCATGGTGGAAATCTTTAGAGCACTTACACCGCTTTTTACGATACGCCCGTAATGGACCATCATCTGTTCCACCGGTCACGCTCTATTTACATTGGTCGCTTTTTTGCATGGCAGCTAAGCAGCTTCGGACCGGAGTCGCTTATTGCAATAAAACATAAACATTGGACCGTTCGCCACAACAAATCATTTGTCCGGTTGGGCCAATTACTAAAACCAAACACACAGCCTGTACAGCAAACATGCGAAGCGTTTCATAACCATCGCTGGTACACCTTAGCCCTAAAATCATTTCCCTGTACCCCGTTGGCCCGTTGTGTAAATCGTTTGATGGGATGGAAGAAGAAAGGAGAATCGTTTGAGTTTCCGTCCATCAACACAGAGGTGCAACAGGTTCCTTTTTTTCTCCGTTGTGTTTTCAGTGCTCACGATAGCGATCGTAAGCGGAACGGTATGCCAGTGTGTGTGTGTGTGTGTGTGGGGGGGAAAGGGGAGGGGGGTTCTAAAAGTGATTGTGATTTGGTTATGCTCGTTTAGATTCATGAAGCGAACATTTCACATAAAATAAACATTCTAATAAATATAGTGGGCCGTTCCGTCATTCAGCTTACATTCCAGGATTGTATCACGCATAACACTGCGAACCAGTGTGTGTGTGTGTGTGTGGGTGCAGTGACGCAAGGATAACGGAGAGCTATTTCGAGAGCTGTTGGTAAAGCGTTCGAGGATAGTGCACTGGATGATGCATTTTTCCATCGTTTGCATCACATGTTGCCGTGCGTTCCATTGCACGAATATGCGCTCGTACGTCTTGCAGGGGGGGTGAATGTTTGTACCGGCATACCGGCAGCAGGGTTAGTTTCTACTTCGGGAATGGTAATGTAAAATGCAACCCCATCGTTTACACATGCACAGCTCCCTTTCGGGTGCAGTTCGTTTTCTATGGTCCCGTACGTGCGGGCATTGGGCACTTTCGAGTAGCTTCGAGGTAGCATTGTATTGCTCTTTTTCTATTGCATTTTTGTTACACTGACGCTCCGAATGCTGGTTATTATGTATGCAACAACACCCCACGTTTCAATCGCTCCCGGTGAATGTAGGGAGTGCATGAACAATCCTCTTTTTTCGAGGTGGGAAGAAGGGACAGGATGAGTTTTGTGTTGAGTTTATCCGAGTCATTTGTAATCCATCTATCCATCCAGCTAGGTACCATCGTACAAACACTTTTGGGAAATGGTTTAATCGTTGAACCTGAAGGTACGATGCATCCATGAAAGTTGGGTTAAACGTGCGTCATGCTGTGGTCATCAGTTAGAGTGCCCTGCCCTCGAAAGCCGGTCCTGGACAAGTATTTCGGTGCAACACGGTTCAATAATAAAAGGTACCACAACAAGGTGCATTCTGGGCAAGCACAACTGTGGACATGCGTAAAAAGTGCAATGCAAAAACCCCAACATCTCATCGCTGAGAAATGTTTATCTCGTTGTCGTTTGCAGCAGCTTCATACCTTGGCTTCTTCATCTTGAACGAGATGACGGTTGAGGTTTAAAAAAAAAAGTTGTGTTGTGAATGTTTATCATATCTTGCACGAGGAACCTTTCCCTCTTCTACAATTGCAACACAAAGCGAGCTTAAATTGTCTAGCTGAGGGACAATAAAATTTCCTTTCCTCCTAGTAGCATTTGCTGCAACGCGCACGTGGTTAGGTTTGATGGAGGCGCCCAGTTGCTGGTAAGTTTCATGTCATCCAAAGATTCCAATTTATTTTGATGACTCGATAGGATAGGTCTTGTGTGACACAGAAAGTAAGCATAGTGTGCGTATCTTGGGCAACAACCGAGTAAAACCGAACTACTACCACCCCTTAGGGGGCAGGATTTAGATAAGAAAACCATTTTTCCGAAAGTCATGTGCGTGATTTATCAAAATTTCAATTCACGCCACTCGATCTTCCGCTTCATGCGTCATTAAGCAAAGAATGGAAAGATGAGCATGGGGTTGATACACACGCACACACTGAGGAGAAAAAAAAGAAAACACCAACGTGTCACAGAGACACATTGTTCCGTCATCCTATCGTTTCCCCCGGGGGTATAACACAAGGTTGAAGTATCACATTGACACATTTCGTTTATCTAAGATGCGAATGGCCAGGCTCTGATCTTGGCGTCGCTTCCTGTGTGAGGACAGCGAAAGGTTACTCCTGCGGTGCGGTGTACGGGTTTTCACGCTTACTTCAACGCCTCAGGGTCAGGGTTTGTATGGAAGTAAACGGATTCCGTCGTTGTTTTCTCCTGGGTTAGCTTTATCGCTTGTCAAGCAAGTTAAGGGCCCCGGTGGAAACAGGTTTGTCATGCGGTGTTATTAAAAAAAAAAATGCGAACGTTTCCCGGTAGATTTGTAACCATGACAAAAGACTCAAAGATTAATCCGTTACGGCGAAACGAAAGCAGGTGATTGATTACGGTGTACCCATGGGTATGATTGATAATAAGACTTCCGAGAAAATGTTTACCCAATGAGGTTGGTATGGTTTAGGAAAACATTTTGTACGATCGTTAAATATGATTTAAAAACTATTATTTTATTTATTTTATTTTATTTCAACCTACTCCTAACAATTTCAATAATTAATGAATGGCTACAAAAAAGAGGAATATCTAAAATTCATAAGCAATATTAATGAAAACAAATAGTAAATAGTTTAAAACAAATAGTTTAAAATAAGAATCGGTATGGTTGTTATAATATTAAGCAATGTATATTCAAATGATAATACATAACTTATTGCTTTTTTAAACAATATTATTTGTCATAACTTTTATCACAAGATATCACATAACTTCCCTTTTCTTTTACTTTTTTTTAAGCTGAAAAAGCGAAGCATTTTCCTTTAACGTGAAGATATGATTCGAGTGTCAACTCACCATCAACTGTTCCCATCCTAGTAGAAGAACTAATTTTTCATTGCACCTCCGGCACTTGATGTTGTTTATCGAGGTACGCACAGTGGTCTGCCACTGGGGTGCCGACAACTATCGCAACACGAAACCGATCCGCCAGGCAGGGGCTGTACAACCGACAGGTTAAATCGAGTTACGCCGCTTGTTGACGGTAAAGTTGGCAAAGCAACAAATTTTCGTCGACAGATTGATTGCCTTCGTAGCACGGGTAGGATTTATTGGCAGCCGTGTGATCTGAAGGTCGTGAGTTTTCTTATCTGGTAGCGTTCACCGCGAACATCCACGGTAGGTCTATCGAAGCGTGAAACATATATTTTTGGAACAAAGATGAAAAATGGAGTCGGTAGGGAAAATTGAAGAGTGAGAGTACACTCACACGTTTACAAGTACGGCAAAAGACGACCTGTCAACGATACCGTTCGTCATTAGCTGGTGTCTGGTGGATGGAGGATGGAAAAAACCGACCGAAACAGAACCAACCAACACAGACAAACCTGCCAATATCACACACAGCCCAATCAATCACCCATCGAACGGGGATGTAATTCGATTTGAGGATCATTAAACAAACACATTAACTTTATCATTTCCCGAACTGGTTGGTTTGGTGTGTTTCACTTCCGGGTTGTGTTCCGAAAAGTGTCGAAATGGATGGAAACTCATCAAGCGAAAACATGGCTCAGTGTGGTGTAACTTTTGTTCTTTCCGTTGATAAGCTTACAGCATTCGAAAAGTGTCACACGAAAAAAAAAGAAAAGACCCAAACCCAGATGGTCATCATCATCGTCATCGTGCGAAGGCCATTGTAGTGCAAACATGAATTTAACTGTGAGGTGCTGTTACTGGTATGATGAGAGGAAGCAGCTGTATTCCGTTTGGTATCTTTCGCTTGCTTTTTGGTAACAAATTAATGAAATTATGATGGAAGACCGTTATGACCTTCTGTTATTTTGTAGTTGTTGAGCCTTGTTCTACTGTAGGCTCGGAGTGTCCATTGTTGGATTATATTTTCGTGTTGTCTCTTCAAAATAAGACTCACTTGTTGAAATACCAGAAAAACTCTTCAGACAACGTAACCAAAAAAAAACAGAAGTTTTTCACAAAAAAAGAATCTCATCGCAAAAAACCAAACATTGAAAGACATCCGAAAAAATACGCTGTAATGTGATTACTAAAGTTTGGATGATGTGACGTTTGTGTCTGTAAACCGAGTGGTATGGGATGATAGAAATTTATCTTATTTTCATTTCCATTTATTATCATTACATATCTTGACCGCTTTTGCCGCATCCGACAGGCGCATTCCCGAGTAGAGAGAGGAAACCGAAATCGTAACAGAAACTTGTTGCAAATGTGAAAGTTTATTAAAATATTGCTCGTCCGTTGGTTATGCCGCTGGTTGTTAAGGAAGTGAAGAGATGCTTCAAGAATGGAAAGGGAAATCACCAATAAAATCACTTCAACACATTTTTTGCTGAGCAAAGCGCATGGGTGGAAAGGATTATGTAAATCAAGTGGCGAAACAAGCCACAAAACAGTGTCCACCACAGTTTGAAGAAGTCCGATTTTTCCAATAAAACAAACTCAATGTGCATATGCATTATGTATAATATGCATTACATTCTGTTTTAGTTTATTGATGATCAAGTGTTTTAATCCTTTTTAATAATGCAAATAAGAAACCCCTGAATGTAGGCAATCATAATACAAAATGGTGTGATTTAATTGATCGTAGGTTTGCAGAAGGTACAAGTTTGAAAGAATATTAAAATATTAACTTATATTTGATTTTAATTTTCAGTTGGAAATTTCTTTGTTTAACCTTATCACAGTGTGTTGCATAATTATTTCATATGAGATTATAATTTAACAAGCTTAATTGCAATTGCTGTCCCTCTTGAAATGAATCGCCATGCCCAACGTCTCCCAAGACGTGAGACGTGGTTTCAGCAAGCAATTACACGACGGCAGCAGCAGCAGCAGTAGCTAGTTAAGATGTTTGCAACATTTTCCAACGCACGTGCCCATAGCCATACTTGCTGGTGATATCGTTCATTCGAAGCACAGAACAACCAACCCACCAGTTTTGGCTCCGATTGGAGAAAATCAGAAGTACCCTACTGCTGCTGCTGCTGCTGCTGCTGCAACGGAATGTATCCATGCCGGACATGAAGCGTTACGCAGCGGGAAAACTTGGTGCAACAGCACGCAAGCGAACATACGTATGGCTGGCCGTATTTCAGCACTTTTACCAACACACGGGCAGCCCGCTGGGCAAGGTTAATAGTGACTGCTATTACGCACGAATTCCTATTTTTACCATCTGGCTTTTCCATCTGGCTTTCCCCGTGCTTCCGCCATACCGTCACTGTATCGACGCACCGTACAAAACGAATCGTAGCGATGAGAGCGATGAGAGCGGTGGTGGCAGCATTTTCTATAATGAAAATGTTTTCACTTCGCTACACATGTTGCATCGTTTTAATTAAAACTACATGAAAATATAATGAAAATATTATCACATCCGAACACATGTTACAGTGCCGTGCTACAAGAAAATAGCCGACACTTTCATCGTGCAATGAGAAGGAACGGAAGGTGGAAGTGGAACGCGGGAAATGGGTTGGAATGAAGGAGCGTTTCTAAATCGGCACGAAGCGCCATTGAACGGAGCAGCAAACCATTACCAGTACAACTAGATCTGGTTGTATCCTTGGGCAAGGTACACCTTCTACGGGAGAACGGTGGAAAGCGGGAAACGTCTCGGAAAGCAGAATTCCATCCTGGACGATCCGAGCAAAATGGCCATAAAATATCGAACACAAGTTTTCTCTTCCCGTCGATGGTTACTTCCACCATTCGTTGCTTGCATAAGTACATGATGAAATATGTGAAATAGTAGCAGGAAGTTATAACAAAACACCTGGAGCGTGCATTTGCCTGTCGGGGTTGATATGTGCGTTCCCGTTGTCTAGTGGAAGAGCTTTTTTTTTTTAAACTACTGTTATGAGCTTCAGTTTACATACCTTCAGGATAGTTGTTCAATGGGATCCGTTTTGTATTTCGTTTTACGTTGATTGATCGCGTTTGTTACAGTGTTGTTAAATGAAATATTGTAGCATGTTTAATGGAATTGGACCTGGTGCGTATAATGAGAACATTTAATATAAGTTGTTTTATTGTTTATTGAGTGCATTTTGATAGGAATGATGTGATAGATGAATTAAATGTCATTTATCGCTAAATCTTTTCAAATAATAGCGATTGTTTTACAACATGTATAAAAAATCCGCCTGAAAGTATGCAATTAAAATTCAAATTATTCTTTTTAATCATAGTATGGCAGGATGGCAGTTTAGCATCAATGTGCTGATTGTGTTTAGTTGAGTGTTAAGTGTTTTCTAGATAAGTAACATGCTGATATTGTAAATATTAGTTTACAGTCGTTACATTACTATGTTTTTTTTTTAATATTCGCCATGCCTTTTAAATTAACATAAAAGCACATTTTCTATCAATCATATTACATACAAAAGTCTTGTCAAAACTTATATCCTGATGCCTAATGACGAAGAAAGAAACGAAAATCAGTATTTCTAATATGAACAATGCATTGTATAGAATGTATTTAAAAGAAAGCCTTCCTTCTAATTATATCTCGTATTTAATGTGGCTTCTTTTTCCTAGAAAACCTAATGAAAAGCATACCTTTGATTGTGAACATTCCTTACTCATGAAGCCTTACCTTACTGTTGGGAAACAATTTTCCGCAACAAGCAAAGATCTCCTTTGATGGTACTTTCTCGAAAACCCTTTTCTATAGTAAACGTCAGCTTTGTCTTCATCGCTTCAAACGAGCTTCCAATAGAACGATGCGTTCCGTTCTGTAAGCCTTTTATCACTTGCAGGTCGATACCACGTAAAGCAATCCTTCACCACCGAGCAAACGTGTAGCAGAAAGTCCTGCAAATTACATTAACTTTTGCACACCACTCAAAACTTTACCTCCATTTTTTCCGTCGGGGTGCCTTGTTGATGGAAGGTTTTAGCTACCCTTTCTTGTGGTTTTTACACAATAGCAAGTAAAAAAGGAAGTGAGTTTAATTGAGAAACGTGAAAGTAAGGTAACGGCAAAAAAGAACACATCTTGTTTCACACAAGTCCGTACAGCTACCTGGGGAGTCTGGAGAGAAGCCCCCAGCGTACAAGTGTGTATATGTTAGCCAGGTTTTTTTGCTTCCCTACGAAACGAACGCGAAGACGCAGTTCCGGAGGAATAAGAACTTGGTTAGAAAAAGTTGTACTACTGCTGGAAATGCGCTTGAATGCTTACAAGGGAATGAAGGTATTTTTTTGCTTTGCTTTGTCCGGTCACTGGGAGAGAGAGCGAAAAAAAAACACAGCACAACTGTGTAAAGAACGGATCTTGCCACCGTGTTCCGGGACGTGATGAAAGTCTCAATTGCGCGATCGCTCTACCATCGTCTTAACATTGTTAGGAAATTTGTATGTGTATGTGCTGGTCGCTTTCCACACGGCCGAAGCGCTGAAAGTTAGTTTTACAAGTGGATAATTATGTAAATAGTTCTAATTAGAGACACTTTCCAGCCGCTCGGTTCCGGCTGCTGTGGCCGGCTGGTCGTGAAGATATTAAAATGAACGGTTAGGAAAACTCGTCAAAGTGTGGCCAACCCCAATGGAGAGTGGACGGGGAAAAATGGTGAAATGGTAAGGAAAAATTCTTGTACTATCCGCTCATTGCACAACTCATTTTAAAAGTTTCCCAAGTTCTGGTTGTCGGTGCAGCATGGGTTTTATAACAATTATTGGTACAACCGTACTATTCCTCTCGATTATTCACTGTTTAGATTTTTCGAATGCGCCTAAAGGTATGCAATTTACGATTTTTTTTCGCTTTTTACTCGAAGTAGAGGCTTAGTTTATTCGAAAGAAATGGGTAAAAGTAACAAACTCCAAAAATGTTGTACCCAATTAAAATAATCCTGAAAATATCAACTATTTCATGTATTTATATTTGCTAGTCGCATGCATTATGTTGGCAAGAATAATAAACTTATGTTCATCTGTTTTATTGTCTTGTATTAAACTCTGATCGATGCACAGCGGCATGTTGATGAACACGTTTTGTTTGTCAGAAGGAAAACAAAGCGGTGTATAATTAAATAAAATGCAATACCGTCCTACAACCGCCCACATATGGCCTCGTTTGTTTCTCTCTACTCTAACACAATACAAACTTTGCGTGGGACATGATTTAGGTCTACCGATGGTTAGATCCTCCAAGGGAGTAAACAAATCAATTTGAAAAATTTAATTTATCAGCCAAAGTGATTGGTTCTTTATTGAATATTGTGCAAAGCTATCCGAACCCGGAATGCATTTTGGGTCGTGTTTGTACGCTGATCAGTTTCAAAGTCCTAGAGATCTGGTGCTGTTCTGCAACAAAAACTGCATTCGATCGGTTGGTAGCTTGATGAACGTCCGTTGTATCGATTACCACCCGTAGGGTGGAGTTCTCTTGCACTTTCTCTATCTGTTCCCCTCTGTACGGAATTTGGAACGTAAATATATCTACCCAACTTGTACATATCCTTTCGATTTGGGAAGCCGTGAGTGTTTGTGTGTGGGTGCAGTTTGGTAGCCATTAAAACTCAATTATGTGCCTCCTTGTACTCTCTTCTGTTTTATGACAAAAAGAATCCTTTATCCCAGCAGTGTGCGTTTGCTGGCGGGGTGAGTGAGCGCCTGAAAGTAGGCTATGCCTGTGCCGATATCTAAGGATGCCGAAACGATCGTACCGAAAGGTTTTGCACTTTTCCGTACAAAATATTTCGATGGATGGAAAAATGGATAGAGAAAATTAATTAATTTCATGCTGCGCCGAGGCTGGGTTTCCGGACCAAAGTGGCCAAAGTGTCTCGTTTCCGCTGGTACTGGCCGTGTACGAGGTCGCCGGATAATGGGTTGTGGAACTGTTCGATCGTATGATGCTGAAGCTGCTCTAGGAACGATTGTGGCGTGTGTGTTGCGAGTGTAAACGGGCGAAGGAAAATGGGGGAATGAATACTAATTGGAAACTGATTATCATAAGTGATCCGAACGTGTGTCGAATGAATGCGCTTAGTGCTCTGCAAGCATCCGTTTTTGCTGTAGGATGTTTTTCCAATCCTTCCTATGCACACACACACACACTCACTGTGATATTCCCTGTTTTGTGATAAAACATGATCCTAATGAAGATTTTCCTTTGATCTCACTAGTCGATCCTGCTGCTTGGTTCACATGAGGGAATATGCTCGTTTGTAGCAAATAGTATTGATTTTTGAGCACGTTATAAAATCACAGCAAATCTCTCATCCCCATATACACATTTTGGGGTGCGTATCGTCAGCCAGAATGATGCCCGTGATTGACGGTGTTATTTGATATTAAAGCTCACACCCACTCACCCACACATAGGAACCACTTGATAAACATCTTTTCGCTTTGATGGAATGTTTTGTGTGTTGGGGAAATTGTTTTGATTTTCACCCGCGATCGGTACTGAAGACCGCACCCGGCAAAACAGCCCGTACAAACTGGCAGCTTTTGAACGTGCTTTTGATTGGGAGGCTTCATCGTTTCGATGAATTAGTTATGGGCATGGTACGGAGTGCTCTTCCCCCAGGCCGGTTGTACCCGTGTATCGAAGATTATCCTTGAGGCGCTTTTACTTTGAAGATCTGGCCAGCTGCCAAGCCATGGTAGCTGAGAATGCTGAGAAGTGACACGTTTATTATGGAATGTGTACGGTTTGAAGACTGTTGCGTGCCGATGGCTTACTGGCGGCGAGGCTGGGAAATAAAGGATTATAATGAAATCTTTGCTAATGAAGGTATTGTGAGGTGGTAATGTTAGCTTTGCTGTAATTTGTAGGTTAAGCGTAGGTTTTGGATATTCGCAGAATACCATGAATGTTTAGGAAGTTTACAAGCAAGTTTAATCGGTGAGCTATTGTTTGGAAAGAAACATAAGCTTATTGCGTAGGGATGTGTTATTTCCTTTGGTGGAGCTTACTTTTAGTTTATGTATTTAGTAACGTGCGCCTAAAGG
The DNA here is from genome assembly GCF_943734845.2 of Anopheles funestus. Taxonomy (NCBI): domain Eukaryota; kingdom Metazoa; phylum Arthropoda; class Insecta; order Diptera; family Culicidae; genus Anopheles; species Anopheles funestus. The sequence goes on along the minus strand of NC_064598.1, from coordinate 79,208,650 downwards.
TATGTAAACTGAACGAAATGAAATAATCTTCGTTAGTTATTAAGTGTCGTAGTACTCGATGTATGGATTTATTTGAACAAATAGTTGCATACTTTCAGGCGAGGTTCTAATAAATTGAAGTACAATTATTGGAAGAATCAAACATATGCCAAGGCAATTATTATTGCTAATAGTTTAATTCTTTTTTATAATTTTCTTTCCGAAATCTTTTCCTAATTCCTTCTAGTTAATCAATGCTTATGTACGCTGACGATATCAAGTGAGATCAGTGATCAGTGTGGTTAATAATTAAAGTGACTGATATCTTTTCTACATGTTTTTCCTCCATTCTTTTAACTCTTTACCGATTGTGTTTTAGTGTTAACTTGACCATAAACTTATGAAGGTTAAGGCCAAAATTTATCTATATTTATAAAATGTTTAAGTTTACCAAACTTTCTCCTCAACCTTTTGAAAAATGTATTCACGATCAGTGCTACGGTCAATTATTGACATTTACAGAAAATATACCAACGATGAAAATTCATTTTTTCTGTGTGAAGATCCAACCATTCGGTAATTATCATTAAATTTGTGGTGTGTTACAAATTACCCAAAAGTATCTTCATTACATAAACCCAACCCAAATTCCACGGAAGATGTTACCATTCGCAAATTCCGTCTCCCGTAAATTGACACGCTTGACATTTGTCAATCAGTCGGTACACGAGCCGGTAAAAGCACGACCATGATAGAAACCTACCCGTTGCTTCCTTCGGGCACAGGATTTATTCCCAGTAGAACCGCAATATTCTTTCATTAACTCCGTTCCATTTTGAGGCTGCTATTGTCTTTTTTTATATTATTTCGAGCAGGATTTCCACAATCCACGGTAGGGTGTGTGGAGGAGAACGGTAGTGAAGGTGAAGCAAACCGGTGCCGGATAAATTGAAAATGCCGCCAGTGGTTTTTGCAGGGAAATTAGAAAAAAGCATCATCCGCTCTCGTTGTCAACTGCTCCTTGGAGACTATTCGATGGCTATAATACCGTAGTCCCTTTAGTTCCCGGGATTTCTTCCCGGGGCTGGTTTTTCCCCGTTGTTTGGTGTGGTGGGAAGAAGTGGGACGGGATTAGTGGCGGACGATACCAACCAACCGGTTTGAATTCAGTGGATTTAATTTTCCTTACTTTTTCCATTCCATCCCATTCGCTCACCAAGCTCGGCTCGTGTGAGATCACCAGCGAACGGGGACGGGAAGCGCCACGACCACGGCCGGTGTGGAAAATAAATGAAAAGCGGAAAAGATTTATTAACATTTGTAAGATTATGCATAAGCTCTCGCGCAGGGAATCGTCGCCGTCGTCTTCGTGGCGCTCGTTTGGTCAGGGGAATCGAGTGAGGGAATCCATCCACCGCGTTCCGTGTGAGTTTTGTACGGTGTTGAATTTTTCCTGCGGTTTTTCCTTTCCATTACTTGCCGTTTTATGTGTATGCCGTTGCGCTCGAAGCCCGGAAAGCATCGGACGGGAAAGTTGACAATTGGCTGCCGGCTGTTGGATGGCTGGATTAAGACGGACGACGACGACAACAACTGGCAAACGATGGTGTACGGATGTTGTGTTTCGGTGTGTTTTTTCGTTTTTTTTTCACCACATCTTCATTCACAATTTCTCATTTGCGTTCCTGACAAAGGGGCACGGGGATCCTTCCAAGTGGCCACGTTGTCTTCGCACGAAGCACACAATTACCTGCGGGTTTGTTGCTGGGGTGCGGCAGTGTGCGATGGTGCGTGAAATTTTAATAGAAAAAGTAAATCCACTTATTATTCCGGAAGCGAATGATGACGATGCCACCAAACCAACGGATGGACTGGCGGTACATGTTGCGTCCCGGGTGAGTAAAGCGCGACAGATAATTTATCGATGCGTCGCATCGTTGCGATAAGCTTAATGGATTGTACTACAATTCCGATGACCAATTATTCTGATCAATTGAGCGTGGCTTATGGGGAGAAGGTGGCGGGAGGTTTACTGGACTGTTACCGACGGGACAGTTCGAAATAATGGAAGATGGGTAAGGTAAGAACACTTGAACGTTGAAGCGTGTTTAGTCGTGCAGCGTAATGTTTGTGATGCAAGAGAGAGAGAGTGTTGAGTTTAGGAAGATAAATTACAATGCAGATTGTTGGTTGAGAATATGCAAGAATATTATATTCAAATAAAAAAGAGTTTATAAAATTTAAATTTAAATACTAAAGACAATACAATTTAAAAATTAATTTAAAAAAATCAAAGCATTATTCATTTCAGATGGTTTATTCAGATGGTCATGTGTTCAGTTCTCAGTTCGTCAGTGCTGTGAAGGCTGTCGCATGGCCTTGTGCGTGACAGACATAATTTATTTTTTTATTTGCAATAATCCTATAGTTTTTGTATCCTCGGATATCCTGGATATTAACTATTTGAACAATTATAGTATATCTGCTATTATAACAAGGTATATGAAATTTTGTAAATAAATGCAAACATATTTTATACGCAGCAGATAGTAAGAAAGATAGTGTAAAGACTGCTATAATTATTTTCTAAAGGAAAATAAATCCAAATTTTAATGTAAGCTTTCCAAATCAAATCGATTGATCGGTACGTTTATAATAATACCAAAAAATAAGCTCGTAGCTCACGGAGAGAACGCTTTTATTTATCGCATTATTATTGCAATGCGACTTATGAGCAGTTTCCGTGTCACTTCCATGAGCGCTCCTTTGCTATCAGTACGGTTTACGTTCGTCGATCGTGACGTGCAGTAATGAGCATAAAGGCAGGGATTTCTAACCGATGAAAATCAATTCCCATGCTTACCGAGACCCCCTTCCTCTTAATAACGTGACCGGGGAAAACTCTAATAAAAGAAGGAGCATGAAATAAACCGTATGCCTACGGGTGTAGGGTCGGATGGAATTTTATATGTTAGCCCATCCATACAATATGCAATAGAATAATATGAGTATTCCCATAGCAATGATGCGGTTTGATTTTGATGAAATACCTTCAAGGATATGTAAGAAAATACATCAATACGCACAGGAACAATAACGTTAAATGAAGTAAAAACGGTTCAAAGGCCACCCGGTGTTTCGGTCTTCTTTTATTAACCAATATCTTTTTTTTTTGCTGGGAAGCAAATCGAATCCATCAAAAGCTGTATAAAAGCTCAATGAATGCAACAATTTTTCCAATACCCCAATTTCCGGCAAAGGTTTTACTTTCGGCACCATTGTGGTGGGAAGTTTTTCCTCTCCATATTGTGGTTCGGTTTGGTGAGAATATTCCCCAAAGTGAATGTTTGTATGCTAGAGGGCTTAATGTGTGAGTGTATGTGTGCTTGTATGTGTGTGTGTTATAGCTATTCGAGCTGTTGCCTCTGTTGCCGTGACTATGCATAATCCATATGCTTATTATTATCATCATTATCATCAAAATTCACTTCGTATAAGAGTTTTTCCAGCTGGCACCAGCCGTCCGCGCGAGGAAGTGCAGGGGTTTGTGACCAGCGTACATTCGCTTGCCATTGTGATCTGCATAATTGTAGCAGCATAGTCCGGATGCCAGGCTAAACGATTTTTGTTCGGAAAGTTTTTCCGCATTCCACATGCTTTGGAACCGTACGTCAATCGGTGGGTAATTTTACGAAAATACTGTTGTGGAAATTTGAGGGGTGGGAGGAATGCATACACGCAAACACGCCTCAAACGCAAAACCATGCGCCAGGTAGCCTGTGTCAACCGTGTACTATCGAGATTCTATTCAAAATTCGATTGAGTTCCGACTCGATTTGTGAATCGGGGTTGCCCTTCTTGCTGGAACTGGAATTCCTGCATGGAGTTGGCCATGGCACGGTATGGTTGAATGTTTGTGCCCGATAACCTTCCATTGTTTGGTCTAGCATCCATGTTGCTTTGTGAGTGTTTGTGTTTGGGATGAGCCACTATCGAAATATTGCAACATGACATGTGGCGTGGCACGTACGCTTGAAACGTGTTTTTTTTGGCAGAAGAAACAATTTTGGTTAATGGCACAAATCTGCATAATTTTTCCACCATTCCACTGATATGATAATGTTATTTAGTTTTGATTGAAAAATAAACGAAACTGGGCGAAAAAGCGCTGGGTGTACGAGGATTTGCTCCTAGTGTGGTCAGGTTGGCGGAGGAGAACTATTTACTTTGACGCTAAGTTTGATCGACAGCATTTTGGGTATTTGAAATGTTTGTGGAAGATTGTTTAAATATATTATATTTTTATGTGATATAAAGACATCACTGTTTTCATTTTGTCTTCTAATAAGTGCTTTGAAAGAGTAATGAAAAAAGACTATAAAGTTGCAGTAAAAATCAATGCTTAACACTAGAACTACCGGACCAGTAATTTTGGAACGCTTCATTTTCATCCCATTATTTTTTGGGGAACACGAAGTAAAAACGCTTGAAACGCTTGGTAGCTCTAGCGTTAAGGATGATATGCATAATTGAGTATATTTTTAAATATTTCGAAATGATTGGAGTTGGCGTAAAATTCACATTCAAATTCTGAAACACAAACATTCAGCAACATACAGTAACATTGATTTAGAAAAATTTAAATAAATTCACATTTTACTATAAAGCAGTGGGCTAATATAAATCACAGAAAGTTAGAAGGACCTCAACGTCATCACTCCATCCCAGTTTGGGTTATACCACGTGGACGACAATGAAGGACTTTACGGGATAGGTTGTTCGGTGCCATTCGAATGACATCACCAGCGGTGGCTCCATTGTACTTCCGCAAATACGGGTTCAAAAGTTCTTATCTCTCTATTTACAGTTCTGGTCGGTCACTTTTTTCCTATTTTAACTTATTTTTATCGCGTAGCCGGATAGTCAGTCCTTGCTACGTGAAGGCGGTCCGGATGGGATTTGTTCCCAGTTCCTGTCGAGTTACATACAATCAAGATAATGTTTTAATATCTGCCTAAACCAAAGTAGTACCGGAGTTTTATGTTAGATAGATAAAACAACGCCAACAAAATGACTGTTCGCCATGCTATAAAGGTTTCCCCCCCCCAAAAATTTAAATTTAAAAATAATTTCTGTCCGATTAATTAACGGTTGCGATAAAAATAGACAAATTTTAGAAGGTTTAGAAGTATTTTTGCTAAAAACCCGTATTGATGTTTTTGAGTTACACACCTGTTGGTGGCAGGTTAAAATCAACATCGAGTTATAGGTACAATCATGTAAATGCCTCAGGGTAATGACATCGAATTACTAATCCATGTGCAAACAAGCAGAGATAACCATCGCATGAACTCAAATGTAATCAACACAATCATTGCCGTTTGCCGATTTTTCTCCCATAATTGCATATCTTTTGATTTGTGTTGATTGGAACATGCGCTTGGCCTATTTACGGTGCACACGGTCAATGATTGGTAGCACACAAAAACAACTATTATAACTGCATAAATATCTCTAATGAGGTTCGTGCTAATGACGTGTTTAAATATTGATAACAGGAAAACTGCTGTAATGCTATGTTCAAAGCTGATTTTGAATATTTGTTGTACATTTATTCGATGTATGTAAATAGTAAATATCTTTTTTTGTTAACAATCGAAAAAAGTTGAACAGCGATATGAGTTGTGTTCTATCGAGAAAAAAATAAAAACCCTGTAAAGAAAATTCTGTCCATAGAAAATTGTGTACAAACCCAAGTTGAGGCGATGCTAAGCAGAGAAATTTTCATAAATCACATTTTGCCTTCATCCGGTAACGATGTTTGTGCTACGGGGTACGTTGTAAGTACAGCCAGTTTCCAGTTTGCTGGTTTTGATTATTGCCCTCTCGAACTTTCTTCCAGCGCATGATTTCCCTCATTTCACCCCATGGATTGGAGCGCAAATTTCGTCAATTTGCAGTCGATTGCAAATTTTTACCACCTCTCTAGAGACGCTTCATCACGGGTAGTCGTGTTGGAATGGGTAAAAATGGTTGCTATTACGCCTGTAATAAAAAAAAAAGAAACTGGTACATGACAACAAACCTCGATTCCGGTAAGAAAGTAGGGAAAAACCGTTTAACAGCCGTGAGACTGATGATGCAGAGATGGATAAGAAAATTTTGCAAGAGCACGTGAATAAAAGAGAGAGAGAGATAGATAGATAGAGAGAAGTGGAAAAGATTGAAATATCCTCGCCAATAAGCAAAGCCTTGAAATGGTGTAACCGTACCGAGCCTACAAAAAAAAACATCCTTCTCAAAGTGTGAAAAATCTCGGAAGCATAAGAGGAAAATTCAAAATTCTTTATGATAATATACATCATAAAAATAATGAAACCCAACCGTTACTTTCGCACCTTTCTCACATCGCATCGCATAGAAGCAAATGGAGCAGAGCAATGTGAAAACTCCGAGCAAGGCGAATAACGTTACAATAAACGCTGAACATAACTCCCATCAACACCATTCTTCCGGGCGGAAGAAACTGGGGCTGTAATCGAGTTGAGTGAAGAAGGAACGGACATTTTACCTTCGCTTACCTCACCGTTGAACTTCGATTTCTTAATGCTATTCATTAAACTGGCGTAATTTCGCTCGTCTCACATTATTGCTTTTACCAGGGCCTGCGAGCCTTTTAGGTGGGTTTATTTTTTTTTCGTCTTCTACAAACCGTGCACCGGAAGTAATCGTGTCCGGTTTCACCTTTACCTTGTGCTGGAGTTTTTCACAATGGTCAAGGGTCGAACGACGATAGCCCGTTGAAGGTTGAAGGCAAAAACATGTTTCCTATGAAATGCTATGAATCGTTGGAGAAATGTTGGAGAAAGAAACTCGCGGGAATTTCCTCTACGTTTTTTTTCTGGTTGTGCAAAGAAATTATGTGTAAAGTACGCGTTGCAGTTGAAAAGGGAGACTTTCCGTTGAACAACAGTTGTACCTGATTTGTGACGGTGATGTTGGGTGATTTACATATTTTGGTCGTGGACGGTGTTTCCTGTTTTGCTGTGGTGAGTTGTTAAGAAAGTTAGTCATTTTTGTTCTTAGCTTAAAGGATAACGATCTGTCGGATTAAGATGTGACATATTTAATGATATCGAGTTTTTTTACCATAACTATTGAAACATTGAAACTAATTTGCCACTGGTTTTTGGTTTTGAATAATTGCTTTCAGATATTTTTTCAGTTAAAATTTTAATGATTTTATCAACATATTTATGTTTGCTTATAATTAAGGGAATACATAACGACAAGGTTAAAATATTTGAGAATCTAATAATTCATTTTGTTTAAATTTCCAAGACTAAAATATATCGTTGGAGGATACGCCTGGTAGCATGCAATCCGCTAACAAATTTGCTATTTGTATGAATAATATTAGGCCTTTGTGCTAATTATGGCATACTTTTAGGCGTAACGCAGTTACTTGACAGTTTGGGTGAGTTTCAAACACCTGCGAAAAATTAGAAAAAAATTACACTTTTATATTATTTGAAAAAAAAACGGTGTACAATGCGACATAAAATCAAAATATTTGCCGTTAAAAACTATTTCAATTACATCCTTTACATTTCTTCAAAATCCCATACTAAAAAAAATCAATATCAATCCACTTTACCCGTCTCTATGCATTACGAACCTTCATGGTTTCATATCCCCAAAAACACCGTCGAAAACCGATTTCGATTTATCAAATTACGAAGCTGTCGTGCATATTCGCTTTAGGATCATTTCAACACACTTTTTTCCTACCATGGCGCACGGTTATTATGGTAGGGTGTGATAAATTTGCACTAAACATGACATTCACTAATAAAATGTATATGCGCGTCATATGCTTACTACATGCATGCACGGGTCTGGGACCAAGGGTAGATCGGAGCCTTTCTTTCTGGGATTTGATTTTTTTTCTTCTCTCCATTCCTTTCTTTCAAGCCACTCACCCCAAAAAACAAGGGGAATTGAAAAGAAGCTCTCAAGCACGATAAGGCAAGACGCGCACAAAACAATGCACCGAGCCCCCATCCGTCGCCAGCCGGGAAGGCGTTTTGGAAGGGAAACAATTTCATACTTGATGTCCTTGTGCGGAAAAGCCTTTTGTCCCTGTGCCGTGCTTCTATGTTTGGTACGGCGTGCTTAAGCTGTGTAATTCCTCAAGGTACTTGAACGCTTTTTTTTACTTGACGGACAAAACCCCAACACACGATAATAACAAGCCATTTGTTTTCGGTGTGCAATTGCGACAACAAGTGTACAGCCAGTGGGTCACCTTAATGTGCTTTTTTCCCATACGGGTGAAAGGGTTTTTGCAATGAGCACGGAAAATTCTTTTGTGTTTTAGTCTCGGCACGGCACAAAGAAACGTGTTCACCATTTCCATTTCCCTCTACCTGCAGTTTGCGTACGACGAGGTGCTGAGCCGTGGAAATTACAAGACACTTTCAGTGCACCACAACAGTCAACGGCTGGGTTTGCAGTTTGGAAAGTCAATAATAATAATGGTCGTGCATGTGAGTACACCGGGACAGTGAGCTTTTGGACACGTGCGGAAATAAGCGCTGTAAGCTTGTTGAAAGGAGTTACCTTTTTTTAAGGTTACAGTCCTTGCATGCAGAAAAGTGATTTGCTTGCGGGATTAAGAAATTTTCAATCAACCATCGGGTTTGCCAAGGGTTGGAAAAAAGTTTGTGGAAATCCGAAACGGGTGGTGTGTTTTATGAGGAAAAAAGAGAAGGAGAGTAGTGCACTTAAATGCCGTTTTTTTTACAGCATGAAGTCACCAGACCAGAACCTTTTTTCTCTTTTTACCTTCTACCATGCTTATGAAAGGTTGCATTTTAAGCGCACATTAATCATCATCACAAACGGAATGATTTGCTTGCTACACTTGATCGAGTTAAGTTAGCATGTTAACGAGATTTTTGCAAATATACCTTACCCCCCCCCCCCCCCCCCCAACAAAAACGGCCAACTTCACCGGACCAACCACTGTGAGATGCGTTATTTCTTGTCCGTTACGATTTAATTATTGAAGTCGGAGTCGGAATTCGATTATATAGCAAATGGGGGCAGTAAATTGAATGTCATTTTCACTGCATCATGCTGCTATTGGGACCGTTTCAGTTTTTGCTCGGTTGATTCTGAACACATGTGAAGGATTCTTAATGAAGGCGGAGATATTCTTTCATAAGACGTTTCTTCTTACCGCCAGCGTTTTCCCGGCAGGTAGTGGCAGTTTACCGGGAGGCCTGGTTAGGTCTTGGTTCGATAGCATGAACTATGTGGGACAAAAGTTTTATCGTCTTGCGGCATTCGGTTTATTTCGTAAGAAAGCAGCATTTCCACAAATGGTCAGTGGTAAATTTCATTAGTGCCGGACCGGTTTTGTTGTTTACTTTGGTGCTTTGGTGCCCAAACCATAAGACTGCGTTCGTGGAGGGGTGCCAGTCGAGCGAATGGCCGAGCGAAGTCTGTTTTTGTGTTGATCGAATTACCGTTTTCCATTGCCGTAGCAAAAACCCACCAGCAAACGATGGAACGTTTTCGTTTCGTCCTTTCATTAGAGATAAATTAATAGAATTAGACACGAACGCAAACGGGGACCTTCGGGAGAAAATTAAGAAAGTGCAGTAGAGTGAGTTGTTGTGTGGTGCGTTGATGTTGTTTTTTTTATTTATACGTCCCACTCTTGGCAATACTTCTCGGCTGAGTTCGGAGTGGTTAGGAATATGCCTTGCAAAGCTGCTTGTCAAGCGCCGCAAACACACATTCCACACAGAAAAGTAGCCCTGAAGACTATTTTGTAAAGGTCTGCTTATGTTTTTTTTTCTTCTGTTGCTCGTTTAGTTTGTTTCCCACTGAATGCTGATGCGCTTCTGATTTGTTTGTTTTGTTTTGGTTTGTGTTACTTTTTCTTTTAGCAGTTTTTTTTCGCATGAAAACAGGATTTTCCTTTTTGTTCGATAAAATAACTAGTGAATGCTGTGTAGGTAGAGTTTCCATAATGTGAAGCTTACGAGAACGAAAAAAAGCCCCAAATAAAGAGAAAAAAAACCTTTCTTCGAAATTCCCTTCTCACTTCGGTGTGGAGTTTTTCTTGATTCATTTTTTCTTCCCGCAACAGGGCAAGTTCGTTGATGTGAGATTTTCATTCATTGGCAGTTGGAAATCACTTCCCATCGTAAGCTGATTAATGCCAATTAAGACTGACGAGAAATCAGAAACTTTTTCCACGTTCTTCACCATCGAAACTGGTTTTTCCACCACCTGGCAAGCACCGTCAGTACGTTCTTTCTCTGCACGCGGAAGGTGGGTATTTTCGTTTGTTTTTTTGTTTGTGTTCACTTTCTTCTTGGAAGCACAAGTGAGCATAAGCATTTCGATGGTTTCCGGCACAATCGATAGGTTTCCTTTTTTTCTATTGCGATGCCCAGTTTCCACGGGCACCACGGGGAAACACGGGAAATTGACTAAATGCAAACCAAACCCAAATCGCAGCCAAACAAAACACCGCCAAAGATGTGCCGAAGTTTTTCGATTTCGTTGTAAATCTCGATAAAGCGTTAATTTCTACGGAGCTTTCCATTCGGTGCGGAAATTTGGCCCCGACTTCTTGAATGGTTGATTGAAATGATGGTATGAGACGGGGTGGGTACAAAGGGGCGAGGATTTCAATTGAACAATTGGTCAAGGATTTCGGTGCTGATTGGGTTTCGCAAAGTTTCTCCTCGCAAATAGGCCGCATTAGCTGATCGGTGTGGGAACTCGGGCAAAGAATGATTAGCAAGTATATGAAGGCAATTTAGGAAGTGTTGAGAAATTTTGCTGAAACGCATTGTATACGATATGCAATTATTATATTTTAGCGTATGTTATGTCTATACAGATGTTTTAAAAATATTTTTCAATTTATTTTTTTCGAAAAACATTTTTCTTAAATTGTTAGTTCACTTACGAACGATATTGAAACAATTGAATTCCTCAACCAATCAGCATCATTTGAGACAGGTATTTGTACCCAAACAGTTGTGATGGACGAACAAGACAGAGCACACTTACTTCAAATATGGCCTAATAGAAGAGATGATCCAAAACGGACGGCACTGTTACGGTAAATAGTACAATCCTGACGACTTTCGGTCTATTGTCTCAAAAAAGATGGGATTGTTCTCAGAATTTCTCAATGAGTTCTCAGTTGTTGAACTTTCAGCAATCGAAATTGGAGCAATATTAGAAGAGTAGGAGTATATCATTGAACTACGTATTAAAATGTTATCAGTCAATCAAATTACCGTGACTACCGAAAATGGAGATTAAGACATATCATCGTTATCATCTATCCAATTATAGAGCTCTTGGAATGAAAATAACTCACACCCAAATTTTGAGATGCTGGGCTTCTGGAAAGATTTTCATCAAAGTAAAGTAGTCCAACTGGTGCAAATCGGTGTTCATTTAGAGACCTTTCATTATCTGCCTACTCCTTCAACAAGAAGAGAATCGGAACTCTCAGCTTTAGCCTATTGACTGTCTATTGTTATTAATAACTTCCTTCTCAGGAAATATTCTACAATTAAATAGTATCCAATAATTTGTTTTCCGACTAAAAAAATGTAACACGTACCCACAATTTAGTCTCCTGTTGATATAAATCCCAAGCCTCTAGCATTGCTTTCTTTCCAATGCGATTGCTTTTATTTTCCATAATTTGAAAAGCCTGTCCAAACCTTCCTATCGGTTGCGGCATAATTTATGGCTGACCAACTGCTACAACTGTGCCGCTGTGACCCCGATGGTGGAACCTTTTGGCTTTCATCGGTATTATGGAGCGAGCGAAAATCGTAAATGTGACGCATGGAAGCAACCGATAGCGCGGTTAGGGTTTTCCACTGTGACATTTGTTCCGCTCATTTCTTTAGCCTTTTTTTGTGGGACTGAAGAATGGTTTTCCGTGTGTATTTTCTTCTCTTTTTGTCATTTGCAAGGAAATATGGAATACAAAATATGTTCCCGTTTTGTTCCTGCCACAGCCAGCGCGCCATTTGTTGGGTGGGTGAAGAAGTGAAGGAAAAATTAACTCATGACCATCGGTAGAGTTTTTCCCGAAAAAAAGAAGAGAAACGATTTCCAACAGGGGAATGACAGGGTAACCGATTCGAGCGATAAATTGGATTTCTTTAAATTTATTGTTCTCTCAACCAATGTTGCACAATTGAATTGAACTGACCGATCACATAAAAAAAAGCCGGGACTTTTCCGGATTGTGCGAAGAAATGGGGTAAGCCAGCAAAAAAAAAAGGATGTTTACAACGTTTGCAAAACCCAAAACAGCACGGGAATTGGCATATCGGAATGATGACTGTGGTTTGCCATTTAACCGGAACGGGTTTAAAAAGAGAATAATAAAAAAAAGGACGAAAAAGGAAATTTTAAAGCTTACGCAGCTCGTTTTCATGGATTCAATTTCACTATTTTGATAGCTAGTGCTGCAGTGCGAAAACCCTTTTCTGGGTTTCATTTGACAACTCTTTTATGTCGTTTTACGGTAGCGTCTTTGTTGTACTGTGTGTGTGTAATTTTTGCAAGTGGACCTTTTGTGCTTTCATACCTTTTTCATTCGCTTTCTAATTTGGTTATGTTTTAGTACTTGTTTCCTTCTTTTTGTTTGAGTATTTCTAACATTTTTTATTATTTACTTTTTAGTTCTCTTATAGGTTTTACATTTTAATTAATATTTTTATATTTTTATTTTTGATCTGTATTTTTTTCTCTTTTAAATTAAATCGTATTGTCTTTCAGTTTATTTTTTAAAAATGTTTTTATGTTTGTTTTTTGTTTTCTATCTAAATCTTTTAGGAAACCCTTATCAAATTGTTAACAAGTTAAACAAAAAACTAAAACCCTTCTTTAGTATTCAACAGCTCAACTCCCATTTGATGCTTCGTACACGATCTGCCTTGCTGATCCTTTCCTCGCGCCAGCTCGTGCAAAACCTCCATTTTGTAGCCCCTTTTCGCTTGTCAATCTAGATTAGTGTCACAATTCCCGTAATGGTTTCCGCATTGGTGAAGCAGCAATGATTGGAAATCGAGACGAACGGGCACGGCGCTAAATGCCCGCTTGCCATTCTTTTCACCCCCGCCCCCAGGCGGCTTAATCCTACAATCATGCAGGGAACATCATGCTTCGGGAGTAATTTAGCAAAAACCTGTCTCTGTGTGAACGCGTGCTATCAACCATCGGTAGGATTAGACTAATGAACAGCGTCCTGCTTATCAATCTGTGGTGTCTGTGCGGGTGCGCGTGTGTGTAAGCGCACAAAACCAGGATTTTATAATGTGAGTGTGTAAGTGTGTGTCTGTGGATGAGTTTGTTTGATCGTGAGTGGGATGTTCACCTTGATGGGATTGTGTTTGGGTACGGGCGATGAGAACAATGGGAAACCGATGGGTCGAAGGATCGGCGTATTTGGATTGGAAAAAAGGAACGCAGGTTGGAAGGTTGATGGAGGAACAATGGAAATTTCATTCGCCCGGGAATGGCAAAAGGCTTAGGAGATTTTTCCCGAGCTTTTGATGACAGGGTAGCATGGTGCGTGGTTCCACCGGTGGTAAGTGGTTCTGTAATGTTGGGGTTTTGCGCCCATTGCGTTAGGTGTGCGTGTATGTGCGTGTAGTAGTTGTCTAATAAATTAATAAAATCCATTTGCGGCAACGCTAAATCCCTGCAGCGTGACGGATGAGTGCAATTTGAATTGTACGCAGTGATTTGCAACGATGTCTGGTATTGCAGAGAAAGATGAGATAGATATTTCATGAACGGTTATAAATGTCCTATTCGTTGTGAGTTAGTAGTTGAAATTTCAAAGACGATAATAAAGAATATTTTATTTACAATAATTTTAAGAAAATTCTTTTAAAAAGTAGTATATTCAACACTTATGTCACACAAGATGCAAAGCAATCTTCCTTACAGCACACGTAACATCGAGGGAAGATTATTAATTACTGATGGGACACATCCAATCCAAGCCCCGCTTAACACGTTAGCAGAATTGTGCAAATACGTTTTGTCCCAAACTGACCCAACAGACGCAAGGCTGTGCTCTTTTTTATCTACACGGCACCACTGTACCGTCACTGGTCACACAAAACGTGCCAGAAGGATCGACCGAGGTGCTCAAACTGTTGGTCACTCATTGCCAATGCACCACACCCACACCCCATCCGGAATGGATTAAAATGGCACGTTTCCGGATGTTTCCAGGGGGGTTTTCCGCTTATCGTACTTGGACCGCTTGGTTTCGATTCTCCGTGCATGCCACAAGCTTAATCAATCATGCACCGAATGCAAGGAAGGGGTTTTCCGTTTCGGAACGGAATCGCACCGAAATCGAAAAGCACTCAATGGAGGCCGAAAATAGTAATAAATTCGTATTCGTGTGTGATTTGTGTCTAACGAAGCCAATCGAGCATTGGAGCTGGATAGATTTTGGATGTTGGTGGCAATGCAACTTCCCGGGCCCGGGCATTCGTGATGGTTGCAGTTGTGATGTCATTAGCAAGAAGTTTGGATAGGGATAAGTGACACGAAGGAGCCTCTGGTTGGGAGGAAGAATGGTGGTAGTGATTCCGATTGGGAAAGTCGAAAATCACACATGAGCGTATCGTCCGGAAGCGAAGGCATAAGAATAGCATTGCGGAACGTTTCTATGCGAGTGATTGTGGTTGAAGATCTATCGTCGAAGCGTATGATTTTCGAACGGGTGATTAGAAATGGTTCGCTGTTGTGGAGGTTTATGAAACTACGAGCTTGCAACGATTGTAGGCTGAGGGTTGAAGAAAGCTGGTAAACGAATGATGACTCTTACCTAAAAGGAATGCGAGTTACGTCAGTTATGCTGTCATTGTATAGGACAAGGATCGTTAACGTACAGCGTATGATGTGTTAAGGTTCGTAGTTGTTGTAATATGCTCAACACGGAAGAATAATTACAACAACGGAGAGATTATGCTGCTTTGTGCGTGTGGAATTGTTTTTGATAAAGGAGCATTTTATAAATCGTTTATTTCTTTTCTAGAGAATCATTCAAGAAATAATACCCAAAATAATATTGAAAACACGCTTCAGGAAATTGCCAGTAAAGCTTGCATTAATCTTCACCAATCTTCCATTCGCACGAAATGGATAAATAGGATTATTACCTTGGAGATCAGCGTATTATCAGTTTTTCCTCCAGGAATGGCACTTGTCCGCATTTGGTGTCAAGCGTGGTTCTTTTCGGCAAAGAATATTTTGTTTATTTTAATACAATATTGATATATTTTTGTTGTGTTATGTAAGTGTGTTATAGTGCGTTTTGGAATAAAAAATTGAAAAAAACTTGTAAAAAATCTTTCACAGGACTTGTTTCACAAACCAAAACATGATTGATGATTGTTAATAAAAAGAATAATGATGGTAAACATCATTAATGCTTCTGTAAGGTGTTAAGAGTCATACTTTTCACGAAATTGCATACATTTCGGCGTTGTGGACGCACCATGCAGTAACATAGCAGAGTTATACACAAACTTCATGTGTTTTAGTTTATTTTAATTCTTGTAAAAGTTTTACTAAGCCAGAAATAAGGAATGTAAGCCGGAATGACTTCACAGGCCGTTACACCACGAAAAGAGAGAGAGTGAGATATATACAGATTTTAATAATTTCTTTGCGCATCCTTCCGTGCGCATCAAATCACCTCGTAAAGGACAAACGAAAGGGTGATTTTCTAAAGATAACAATGTCGTTTTTCTGTGAATTAGAAAATGAATCCCACACGATAAATGTGTCCATTTCCGAGCTGTACCTTGCTTACAATTAAATCTCCGACCTAGAAGCACCATCACTACAAAACCTTCCGGACATTTCGTTCTCCAAGAAGAAGAGTGCGGTGGGAATTGGCCTACCATTAGTGTGTGTAATGCGTGAAGCTGTTGTATGCGCCGTTAAAAGTAACTAAAACCCCTCGCGATAAAACAGTGTGTGAGTTGGGCTTTGAACCCCTCTCAAATACGATCCCGGACGTACGTCTTCTGCCGGCATTTCTGTTTCACTGACCATCACGTGCCGTGCACGGGGAAAAGATGTCGAAAATCATTAAACGTAATGACCATCGCCATGGTGCGCGCCCCCCAACCGGGTACCGATGGGGCAGTAAAGTCGTAGCAAATTAACAGCAACGGTACCGATATTCGAGATGACTGTGATGCCAATAATCGGAACGCGAACCTTGACTTGTGTTTGTGTTTACGGGGTTTTTGTGTATAAAATCCGCAAAGCCTCCGGGCGGGATGGTAGGTGAGGGATGCACGCAGCAATGTTTTGTCGTCAGTTTTATCCTACACAAACATACGCAATAGCGCACCGCGACGATTGAAGGGAAAGCAGATGGT
Organism: Anopheles funestus; assembly: GCF_943734845.2. Lineage (NCBI taxonomy): Eukaryota > Metazoa > Arthropoda > Insecta > Diptera > Culicidae > Anopheles > Anopheles funestus. The sequence goes on along the minus strand of NC_064598.1, from coordinate 79,192,196 downwards.
TGTGGCAGTGGCAAGTAGTATGGGACGTCCCTTTGGTGCGCAGTTTTGTGATGTGTTTGTTGAATTTTATGATGTGTGAAGCAAAATTACTTTCCTAGCGATAAAACGCATGTTTGCTTGTTGTTTCATTTAGTGCACATCCGGGATCGTGTGTTTGCTGAAATGTTTCATCGGTTAGTGCGTTGCTGTGCATAGGTTAATGTTCCTGAAAACGTAATTTAATTCTTGGAACGTTTTGCATATAACCTTTTCTGCTCTCTCTATGTGCCACTAAGTATTGCCCGGAGGGGGGATGCTTAGATTTAGATTAGCAAGTGTGAGGTTTGCTTGGCTCGTGCAGCATAAGTTGCTAAATAGATAAAGGATATAATGAAAATCAACAATGTCTGTTAATGTGTTTTAATAGCAAGCAGCTTTGAAACATTGCAATTCACATCACTTATCCGCCAGATGCAGGCTTGAAGGTAGTAGATACCCTACCAAAGGATCTGCAATAGCCAGAAGGTATGATCTGTCTATTGGTAAACCTTGGTAAAGACTTGAGTTGCCTTATGTATCTTGATTGTTTCATGCAACTGAAGGTAAAGATAAAGATGATTGCAAAAAAATAATAAAAGGTAAGAGAAGGAAATGCCTTCCAGTCATATTTGTCTGGCCTCAAGTTATCTATATTGTCTTATTTTGGAAGTATTGGTACTATGTGAGGAGAATATTTTTATCTTATTTTTCGCATTTAATTTAATATTTCTTAATGTTATGGCATGGAATATTCTCCGGTGGTATATCTGTAGTCTTTATATTGCAAAATTTTTATAGTAACAAACAGTTCAACTTTATAAAAATATTTAAGGTGAAGGCCACTCTGCAGGAGCGCTCGTAGTACTTTGAAGTAAAGCTTAATCAATTATGTTCAAATTTGATATCATTAAGAATATCTTGAAATAATCGTTGTTGTACTTCAACTTCCAACAAGCGTTGTCCTAAGTGGGTTCGAAAGAATCAAGAGTTCTTGTTGGGTAACTTCTAGTAGCTTCTTGAAAAGTCTGGAAATTATTTATCCAATTTGTTCAAAAATGTATTTTAGATAAACTTCCAAGAAATGTAAAAAAACTAAATATAAAATCTATTCTAAATTGCTCTGAAATTTCAATCTACTCTTAGCCTCTAGGAATAATGCATGGAAATCGAACAATATATCGTGACAGACTTAAAATGACCACTGGAAGACAACTTCACAGTAACCATGTGTCACTTAACGCTACGTTGACCGCATCAATCAACCATCAACTCGACCAAGCATGTGTCTCGAATTTCATACATTCGTTATCCGTTTTTGGAAGCTGTTCCGTATTTTATCGCTTTACTCACGCCATGTGTATACGTCTGAACACTAACCGGAAGAGTGGCAAAATGGAGGAAGTTAGAATTTTAATTTAAAGTTTACACGCTAAACCGATCGGTAGCCATCCGCCCTGCCCAGACAGATGATCGGCTTCCAACAAAATTTCACTGTCCCCAACTGAAACTGTTGCACCGTTTGGTAACTCAAAGAAAAGAATCTGAAATAAAAAGAAACTGGTCGAAAAAAAAGACCCGCTCACAATCATCCAAACTTTACTGTACTGTGTCCCGCCCGTTCGATTTCTTGGACGTAATAATGGAAACTTCTCGCCACGGAACGTTTTCGTCGGTGTCGGCGAAGCATTTGCCGGAGGACAGTTCGGGTCTGCCTGACAGCCGATAACTGACGTCGGGTAAGTTTGCTGTTTAGCTTACGGGTGAAAAGTTTTTCAATAATATAAAGTTACACGGCTTGCCATCGCATTGCTGACCACCGGTATACAACGAAAGGAGTGGCAATTCCTTTAAGCGACAAAGAAGTTTACATTTTTTGGGGGTTCTTTTTCCTTCTTTGCTTTTTTCCATTTTTGGTGGACATAGAGTTTCTCGTGATGTGGTTGCGTGCTTTTTTTGTTATATTAAAATGAGGAAAAAGCATCACACGTAGGAAACAGTGCAGTGACTGATGACCAGCTTACCCTGTAGAATATTAAGCATGGAAAGCTTTTCTTATGTCATTGTTTTAGCAAACGAAACAAACGAAAAAGAAAGAATCATTTATGGGTGTTTTTTTTACTGTTTTGCTTTTCTGCTCAACTCCATTCGGACCAGCACAAGTGCATGATTATTTTGAAGTGCAGCGTGTGAGAAGAACACACATTCGTGGGACAGGTTCTTCAAACGGTTCCCATACACTTTGTCCAAGTGTTGCGTTGTTTTCCACAGCAGAAATGGGGACATAGAAATAGAACACATCCTCTTTTGTTTGCCATGTTGGGTGATAGTTTCACCCGAAAAGCAAATGTGTAATATTTTTCCATCCTGAATGCACTCTCGAGGCGGGCACACAGTGGTGCTTGAGCGTTCTGTTCCGCCGAGCGTTGGTGTTTCGGGGTTGGCTAGGTGTACGGTCCTTGAACACGTTCCAAGACACGGTACACACTGCAATGGTTAAGATAGCCGTTCATGGTAACAATTTTTCTTTCGAAAAAATAGTCTCAAAATAAAGAATAGTATAACCCGTACCGTCTTGCCTGTTCCACTGCTTAACGGCGAACCGCGTGTGTTTTGTAAGCGGTGCTAAAACATGATCATAATATGTATACCGGCGGCAGTACAAAAACCGACGGCTGACGGTTTAAATGTACAGCACGGTAAACTGAAAGCTCGTTTGCTGGTGGTGAAGCACTACAGACTCATAAATTGCCCTCTTAAACGTTGATCCTCCACCCATCGCCAGAACGATGGAGTTGCATGTGCAGTTTGTTCGCTGGGACTCTGGCGACCATCGCTGCCGGTTTATTTAACATAGTTTCGTTTTCTTGAGAGACGAGAGAGAATGTGAGAATTATATGGGGAGCTTAGAAGAGATTTGTACGCTGTTATTCAGTGGTAAAGTGATGGAAGATGGTGCATAAATTGTTCCCTCCGCCGGGGCGGGTGGAGACCTTTTAAATTATGGTTAAAATATTTCTAAAGATTTGTCTTGGTGACAATCATGTTAAAGAAAATGGTATATTTTTGCTTACTCAAATAACCAGCCGATTGAATGTAGCAAAAACAAAAATTAAAATGTTTGAAAATATATTTTATGAACTTAAAAAAATAAAAAAAATTCCAAACAAAACGCAGTAAATAAAAAACAATCAAAATTAATTGTTATTTTCGGATTGAAACCAAAATCGCAACGACACCACCTTTTTAACTACCAAGCAACAGAATGCCAGACAGGATAATAACATTATGATAACTGACCAATTCCGCTAAAGAGCATCGGATGAAGATGACCCCTATGAATTCAATTGAACACACGGAACAAACTTCCAGTGAAAGCGCACAATAATGAACCGGAAATCAACCTCAATGGCAGTGAGCATAATTAAATCCACTTTACCACATCGGCATCGGCTCGGGCAGTCTTTCTCCTGTACCTTCATACATATATGCTTCTTCCATTCTACACACACTCCTCCTTCAAACTTCCCTCTCCCTGTCACAAATGTGCCTGTGGTTTTCCATTGCAGTAGCATTCAGGCAAGGGACAGGTCATTACTAGCGCTGTTGCTACCACAGAAAGGCCAATGTTGCCGCACGGTTCACCTTTTACGATATCATTAGTCAATGGAACCATCCCGTTCCGGATTGGCCCACCACCTGTGGTGGAAGTGGAAGGAATTTAAGCGCAGCAAATCGATTGATCATCGTCGCTGCCATGCCGGCAGTTTCACAGGTGCACCGGTAACCGGTCTGTAATCACTGTTCAATCATGGGCAATAACATATTCGATATCCTCCAAAATGTTTCGGAACGGCGTGAACGGTGTTTTGGTTTCCGCTTATTGTTCACTACGTAGGTGGTGGTGGTATAGGTGCAATGCTTTGCAACAAATGTCCCGGCCCATATGCATATATGCAGGTCGCGATCACACCGTTTGAAGAAAGGTGCTGAATCGTGCGAAAATTCGGATGGTATTGAGGGTTTTGGTACGGTTTGTGGAAAAACGATTCGTTTGAGGGAAAAACAATATGAATCAATAATTTGCATTTTTGAACCGGACCCATGCATGGATCGGATGGATGCTACATTGCAGACGGTTGAATGGGAAGTATGTAAACGGTAGCTGGTTGCATAAAATATTCGTTGCATTGTTTTAGCGGAACAGGCTTGCCTGTTAGATGGTCTGATGGGAAATGTTCCGATTCCGCAGTGGGTGTTTATTCAATATTGGGTGGAAAGCTTTATTCAGTTTGAACACTTTTACGTGATCGTTAATTTATTTATGCTTTGCAATTTATAACGAATAACGATTTAGGTAACCATCTCTTATTTTTATTAGATTTTATAGTTAGTTGTTATGTGCAAACAACAATATAACAGAAACTTTTTGAAATATTTTTCGAAGAATCTATCGTTGTTATTTCTATTTCTGATTGTTAAGTTTTTTTTAACTCTTGAATACATATCCGCCATGATGAGAAATTTATTGAAAATGGCTTGTTAAAATTTAAAATAGTAAACCTAGTCGGATATGTACTAAATAAGCCGTGGACAATACTTCGTATCGCTTGTTCTGGAGTTGGAAGACAATGCTTTAGAGCTTAAGATATCTGCTCTGTGAAGTATGTTAAGCCAAAGATCCGAACAGTTGCTTCATTCGAACTAATTATTTTCTTATTAGGCCTTTCCACGGTCAAGCACCGTCGTCTGCTAATTCATTATCCGCGAGAAAGGAATGTATCAACGTCATCATTCCATCTCTGTTTGAGGCTACCACTTCTCTGTTCACGTGGACCCAAATGCATTTTACGGGCTGTGTCGTCCGGTATCATTCGTATGACATGCCCACCAGAATATGACGACCTTATTTTGCTGTACGATAGTGAGCTCATCGTATAACTCATAGAGTTCATCATTGTAGCGGCTCTAATGTTTGGAAATAACCAGGTGCTGGTGATTAATAAGTTTCCTCAGAATGTAGAAAGACCGGTCCACATAAGAAGCAGTAGGAATATTTTTTATTTTTATTGGCGATTCGCTATTTAAATAGTATTTCAATACGCTCCAATGTTTCTCTCCAATATGTTTTGAACAAATTCATTGTGATTTTGTGGATAATTTTAAATCAGGCTCATTTTCAAACCACTATTGACTGCGCTTATAATGTAAAACTTTATGCCCTAAAAGCCATAATATTTGTATTTATTAATTCAGCAACAACAATGCTTTCGATTCTGTTCGAACATTACTCGGTTTGTGATGTACCAAAACTGAAAGCACCACAATGCGGACGATAAACACTTATGTCTACTCGCCCTTTTTTTATTCTTGCCAACAACAAATGAAAATAACACAATATTGAGGTTTAGTGCAGTTTTAAACCGTTTTATCGACAAGCGGCAAAATCACGGTACCACATTATTATTCGCGTGAAATGTTTGTGTAGAGATGACGTGACTACGCTTTGTTTTCCCCCCGGGTTCGGTTCGAAGGGCCATGTTTTTGTGCAAACAAATCGCAAAATCCCGGTAGACGAAGCTTTCGAATTTTAGAGGTCGTTGCATGTTGCTGTTTGCCATGGCAACACGGTCACGACTAGTTTTCGGAGCAAGGGGGGGTGCTTAAAATTTTGGCAATTCAAATTGCGTCTAATGGGATGGCTCCAGCGGTGGTGTCACCTGTTGGCAGGGACTGAGTTGACAGTTGAAGTGATTTTTGCATTTGAACGTCGGATGAAAGCTTCAGCGGGATTCGGTTGCCTTTGGTGTAGGAAAGTGGTGTACGGGCACGCTGGGACAGCCATTCCGAATGAGTAATCCTCCCGGAGCGTAGGGTGTGTGGGATGCCCAAAAAAGAACTTGAGCCGGAGGATAATTTATGCTCCTGCGGGACGCATGTTGGGTTGCTCGTCAGGGAGTTGCTAGGCAAAACAAACGGATGGCCCAGGCACCTTGGGCCATCAACTAACCGTCCGGACCGACGTTTCAAATGACCTACCCGTAGGGATAGGCTTTGCACGCATCGAGACTGGAATAATGATGGAAATGAGCACCAAACGGGAGATGCAAACCCGTATATGGTTGATTCGTTCATCCGTCCATATGTGTGTCGGACGGTCATCATTTGTCAACTGGGATGGGACATCAAGATACCGTACCGGTCGGGCAGTTTGGCTATTTGGGCCTCGACAGAGCTTCTGCCTCCGAGGGAAGATCCAACCGTCAAGCCCGGAACCGACCCGGAGTGAATTATAATAAAAAGCAAATAACAACCGGGCCGTGATGATGAGTGAATATTCATCAATTTAATTTCATCAACCAGTGACAAAAGTGAGTACCGGGAAAAACTGGACCCCTGGTACGTTTGGCTTTTCCTCTGTGTCTGTGTCGGAAAAGTGGAGACGGAAGCGTACACACACAAAAAAAAGGATGCTAATGCGCCGGGCGTGCGAAAGCCTGACGATGGTGGATAATTTAATTTGACAAGCGGATCGAGGTCACACCGGTAGCAGAGCAGAAATAAGCAGGAAGCGATGTTGTGTTCGATCCAGCAAGGGTGTAAACGGTACGTTGTGAAAGGTCCGCGAAATGTGGCGGCAGTGGTAGAAATCCTTCGTACAAATCTTCCTTCCCTTTAATCATGCTCGATGGGGAGGAGGAAATGTTTTTAATGAAAATTGTGTCAATTTTCATTAGAAAGCGTGGTCAGAAGATAAGGCAAATCGGAAGGCGAGGCTTTTGTTGTTGGCAACAAAGTTACGTTACGGGGGTTGTGGAAAAAAGCTATGACTTACGAGCATTGGGGTGAACATTTTAAATTACTTATTTACCCAGCGTGGGCAGCAAATGAGGTTTTACCTCAAAGCGACCTTAACAGAGTACCATCGCTATGTTAACCCGGCACGGGTAGACTCATTTCAGGCTCAGGGGATGATTAATAGTAATCAGTCGAAACGCAGCTCGGTTGGTTGGTTGATCCGTCCGTAAGAGGATTTATGGTACGGGAAGAGTGTGGAGGTAAAATAATGAAGTGACATTTGATGCAGATCATGACCAAAACCACCGAAACGGGAAGGGAAGTAAATGTGTGTATAAGTTTTAATTTAGCTTTTGCTTGGAATAATACCTTCGAATGTGATGATGCAGGGAGATTAATGATGATGAAGATTGGAAATAAGCAGCCTTTTTCTCTTAAAATGGAGATGCCAATTTTATATAAAATTTAGTTGCTTAGGATTTGGGGAGGAATGTAGTTAAAAAGACTCACACTAATAAAAAATAATGAGTGTATCGTCCATCGCAATCATTACAATGTTTGAAGTGAAACTTCATGGAAGTTTGACTTCATGGAATCAAATTTTATTTCAACTATTTATGAGAAGATTTCGGTTTTTTTCTCGTATTTCCCTAATTTTCAATTCAGTTACTCTCTTCTCTCTTTTTGGCTTTAAACGACCTAACAGGTCTCGCCGGCCATTTCTGGCTTACTAGACTTATATTTTACCACGTAGCCGGATAGTCAGTCCTTGCTACGGGGGGACGGTCCGGATGGGATTTGAGCCTGGTCCTGCCGTGTGGACCGGCGCCGTTTATCACGTGCACCACCCGGCCGCCCCAGTTCTATTGATGTTAAATTACTAAGGATAGGTTCGTTGTTGATAGATACAAACGTTTGATATTTTCGTTTCATTTTATGTGTATTAATTGTTTTCCGCTTAGGCTGAACAACTGACTGTTAGTTAACTTACTGAAGGGGTTGAATTTGCGCACACAAACAAGCAACTGACCGAACTGACAAATACGTCGAGTCGAAATAGTTAATGAAGCAAGTGAGCGGAGAGATCGTGAAGGGACGTAGAGGTGTACACAAGGAACGATGACAGCACTAACCCGTAGCAGCATTTGTCACTGAACACCACTCCTCTAGTGACGTCAGCCGTAGGAGTTGACATCGGTGGTCATATGGATGAGACGAAGGAACTTACGGATAGCTATTGTAGTGAAGTAACGCAGAATACGCTCCTGATTGAAGATCTGAACTAAACTCGAAGGACACCAGGTGCTACTCGCGTCCTCTGGGCTGCTAAAAATGGCTTCAAGAAAAGGGGGTCGCTTATGACAAGGGAGAATTTGCGGATGAGACTTAGGTCCCTGTAGAGATTTTTAACGATGCCATGGAAATGTTCATGGAAGGTATTTTTGCTATGAAGTACGACGCCAAGGTCTTTTATGAATGATTTTGAATTTGGTAAATTAAGGTGTATGAGGCCAGAACTGTGTTAGAGGATCAAGTAAAGGACACTACACTACACATGGAACACATGTCGAGAATTCGGGATAGGGAATTTGAGGAGCGCCAGAGAGAAAAAGAATCAAGGAAATATTGAAAAGATTTGCAATCATGGGGATCAGCAATAGGAAGAAAGATCTATACGACGTCGACATACAATCCTAAGTAGCTAAAATAAAAAAAGGGCTTAAAAAAGTAAAAATGACTAAGGACTAAGGGTCTTAAAGGAAGTTTACACTCTCCAGAGATACTGAGATGAAGAAGTTCAGCAACTCTAAAATTAGTGAACCCGTTTTAAATAACGAAAAAAAAATCTTGAAAAGGATAACAGAGTTCTTGCTGAGCTCTACGAGGATAACTATCTCTAGGATAACACAGCAGATTTCCAAATTCTGATACGTATTTATGTATGAAAGTCTCAATTACTCAGTTTTTCAAGATGTAGTTGTTATATACAGTAACAGTAAAAAAAAACCTTTGGCTAAAGAATTAGTTTTACACTACAACAAATAGTTTGCAGCCTAAGGAAATTCATCCATTTAGAATCAGTTCGTTAGACAAAATGAAAGAAAATTTCATAGCTAGTCTCTTCACTTAAAGTGTTATGAAAATGAGCAACAAAACCTAGTGCAACGGTTTCTACCATTTCATTGTACGGCGGAAGTTTAATTGGCCAATTACCTCCGGGTTCGGGTTGCATTTAGATGCATATTTCAAAAATCGACAAGTGCATCATCATCAACAGTGCCGAGGCGCACTTTTTATAATTATCTTTTCCCTCCATTGCAAGACTGGCAAACCGTTGAGAGTTGACCGACATCAAAGAGCGAAACCGACCGAAACACTTACTGGAAAGGAATAGTTATAACGAATTCATGAAGCACCAGCACAGCTTCGTTAGGACGTTTTCGTTACGTTGCGAGGTTTCGTATTGTATTTGTGTAGTGCAGGTATTGTACCGGCGGTAAAGTTACTCTCCACCAGTACCGTGGAGTTATCTGAACCCATTATCGTTCGACGGGTGGTGGGTAAATTTTGTGAATCGTTTGCTGAAAGTGGAATGTGGGTGGCCGGAAATAGTGGGAAAGAAAACAGTTCTCCACAGCCGTGTCGGTGAGGATCTGTTTGCCTTCGAGTGCTCGTACGTATGTATTTGCAAAGACTCGTTGGATAAGGACTAATCCTTGAGATTTATTATGAATCATGAATATTTGTTGCTCATTCATCGCATCCGAAAATGTTACCATATCCAGCGTGTGTTCCTGCACGAGGGCTCCCAAGAAGATTGGAAATTGGAGGACAAACCTTCTTCGGCCCAACGTTCTTTGCAAGCGTGCTCCGCCTTTTTGGCTACCGCCCCATTCATACCTTCGGTTTTGTGTCTTCTCGGACGAAAGGTTCAAAGTCGGTTCTTTGTAAGGCAAAACGGGCAACTTAGTATCCGCCGGTGCTTAGCCGGAATCTCGTCAACCAAAAGCCTTCAGGGCGTTCTGGCGAGGGAACGGGGTTGGAGGCAAATAGAGCGGAATGGTTCACATTCGTTCCAGCTAAAAGGGACATATTCGGGGTGGCCGGAGGACATTTGAACGCAGGTTGTAGAACTGTATGTACCGCTTCTGCGTTTGCCGACACAAAACCGTCCTCGGACACAACCTCACACAAAAGGACAGAAACGCCTGCAAGGTCTTTCAACAAACTTGTTTGAAAGCGATCTTGTGTGGGGATGGGCAGGGGATGGGAAGCAAAACAGGATAAGAGCGACAATAATGGAACGGGATCAGAATGGGCTTACCCGGGACCTGGACCGGATATTACGTACCGGGCTGTGTATGTATGTGTTTCGGTGAATAGTCTACGGGAAAGTGAGAATGAAATTGAATTAACATTCAAATTCGTAAGCTCTTTTCATTGACGCATACTGATCCGAACGGTTAAGCTTTAGGAATAGAGGAAATGGACCCAAATGTACATACATACACATAACTTAGTACATAGCCCACTATGAAAGGGAGTGTGCATCATCGGGCATAATAAATACCATCATCAAATCCTTGGCAAACGACAAAGGGGGAAAAATATATTACAAAAATTCTTAGACGAATGTAGGTACATCTTTGTCCTTAAGTTCTGTTTTTCTAGATCATGTGGCTAAAATGCAAATGTGTTCTTACCCCCTTTTTTGTCCTTTCCTTCAGAAGGTAGAACAAGGAACATCCCTTCGATTGTCACTCAAACCGATTTCGTCAGTAGGACCTGTTCGTTGCTGCTGCAAGTTGTGCCTTAAGGAGGGTCATTATGAATTCTTCCACCAGCTTTCGATGGGCACCACCCCCGGACAGGAGCATATTTTGTCTGTCAAGAAATTCAGTTCTTCCAGCAATCGAAAACGTGTGTGTGTGTGTGGGTTTCAATGTGTACGTGTGCAATGTTGTGCATGATTGCCGACACCTCGCTCGAATGAGTTACCCTGACAAGATCCAATCGGAAAACTCCTTCAGGGCCACCACCACCACCTATCACTTAGATTTGGTATGGTGAAATGGGAAGGAAGACAGGAGTGAAGTTTTACCCTTTTTCCACTCCTCGCTGTTTGTTGTCTGTCGGTGTTGATGGTAAGGAAGAAGGTAAGACACACACACACACAATGGTGAAATATGAAAGTGAAGATATAAAAACAGATTTCCCACAGAGGAGTATTATCGTACCGGCGTGGGCTTCCGTTGGCATTATGATGAATACTTTACTATGTGACAATTTTCCCCTCGAGGCTTGAAGTGGTTACAATGCTAAGCATAAGAAAATGGGACGGTAGAAATGATCTCTTTAAGTAAGCAGAGCTAGTTCTACTTTTTGGGTAGTACGGCTTTAAAAAAAATGATAAGAATGGGGATGCTATTCTCATATGGTCATTTTTCCCCCGTTCGAAGTTGGAAAAATAAAGTAATACATTTTCACTAACAAAAGATAACACGTGCATGAATATGAAAAATTCACCGCACAGCACAAGTTGGATCGTTGTTGTGTTTCCTGTCGAATTTTTCCACCCGTACCCGGCCAGCAGCATTCTATGCCCCGGTACACGGCATTCGTTCGTTGGTGCATTAACGGGAGGAAAATTCATTTCTGTTGTAGGAAAAATGAAAAACAGAAAACATATCTTTCTATGCTACGCATGTATGTATCAGCGGAAGAGTTTAGTTTCAACGGTTTGCGTTAGTTGGAAAATTGTGGCCCGCGTGCACCGAGTGAGCCACCATGCGTCTCCATTAGCGGTAGGAAATGAAAAATGAGCTTGGTTTCATAATGAAAAATCTTTCTAGCGTTGCTTTCTAACCCTGGATGGTTGGTGGACAGTGATGCCACACCAGAAACATGAACGCAAACCAACATGATACGGAGCGGATGATAAAGTTCGCGGTTGGATCATATTTTCGGTGGAAAGTTGATATACGCTACCGTGCAACATTCGTCTTTGTTGCGAGAGAAGGATGCGATTTGCGATTTTTTTGTTGTTGTTAGTGCAAGTCTATGTTGTAGCAAGCACGTACGTGATATCAGGCAAGTAAAAGAGGTTTAACTGAGAGCTAAATATTGAGTTTGTTTTTTTTCTCATAAGAGCTTGATTGCATGGTGGAAAAATGTTGATAATATGTTTGTATTCCAAAATAATTTCTTCATACCACTTTCGCTATATCTGGAGAACAAATAGATTAATTTGTGAAATTTTACAAGCTAGCTCTTAGTCCTTTTATCGCTTCTAAAATTTTCCACCCATTTTCTGTGTAATTGAGTTGTTGTAAAGTAACTAAATCCATGAAAAAAATATTTACTGGTCTGAACCAAAATTACAAATTAATTATCGTCATAGATAGAGCAATTACAATACTATCAACAAGAATCTCTCAAAATGGTATTCATTAATTGGGCTTATGTAGTACTGGAAATTTGATTGGCGTTTTCTTAAATAGCGCCACATACAAAATAATTTATTAGGTTAAGGTGTGGCGAATTTAGTGGCCAAATGTTTTAACAGGGGATATAATTTTTTTCAGACAATAATTTTTTTATTTTTTCATAAAGAAAAAGTATGGGGCGAGTGTTGCAAGTCACTATTACAATTTTATAGTTTATGCCCGATTGTGTTAACTGTATTCAAGGAGCATCATCATAATGCAATTTATTCTCTTCCATGGGTCAAGTCCATCCTTTCTGTCGCCCCTACCCAAATGTAAAATATAGTCAATTATAAATAAGTCAATTTTATATCAGACCACCTGTATTTAAAATCACCGCATGAAAGTGTGTAATTTTCATAACGATTCGATTAATAGTATTATGAGAAATAATTAACTTAACAAAATTGTTTGAAGAAACCTGAGCGGCTTGGTACAAAAAAATGTTTTTTTTTAATGATTACGATGACGAATCAATTATTTTAAGATATTTTCATTGAAAGTGAAAAATTAAACTACGTTGTTTTATTTTCGTGAAAAATCGGATAAAGCTTCATTTCTGAAAATTCCCAAAATTGTTCAACTTTTCCTTTTTGTTTTCAATCACACTCCGTGCTAACCGTTCATTTAATTTACCCGAAACGTTGTAAACTTATACTCCGGTCAACATCCATCATGGTCGGATTACGGCGACCAGTAGCGTAACGGACGTAGAGAATATTATCAAGATACAGCGAGTGCATCCTTCCATGACTATCGTTAGTTCTCACGCGTTCTCTATTCACGGAAAATACAAAGTCACAGGCTTCCCCTTCAGAATGGCCAAAACCTCTACCGGATATGGTTTGGTTTGCATTTCGATTCCGGATGCCGTAAGCGCTACCCCCTCCAGGTTCTGGGTTAGCAGGGTTGTGTTTATTTACAGTGAACTGAACAGAACAAACAGGTTCCCTCTACTCTACCGGGGTTTGGTGAGTGTTATCAACAAAGTCTGCGGAAAGCTAATCTTTCCATCTCGCCTAGCTGGCAGTCGCTTCTCTGTCTATTCCGGTTAGCCAATTGTGTTTTGTTCAGTAGCGGGAGATTTCGGAGCGTTACCCAGGAAACTAAATTACGTCCATGTACGTGAACGTTTTCGGGGTGGAAGGTTTGTGTGGCTGGTGGCAGTGTTAAAGACCACGCTGTGAAAGATGGAAACGGAGCGCATCCGTTCTCCCCGCCCCGAAAGTAGTTAGCAGGTGGTGGAAAAGGAAAAACATCACGCCTCTTGACGGTACACGGACGGAACGTCAAGAAGGGCAATATTTCTTCGTGTGCAAAAACGTTACAGTATAAGCTGCATTTACGCTTTTGTCGTCGAAAGCGAAGGAAAGATGATTGTGTTGTTTAGCACGTCGAACCTATCCTCTGCCGTAGGGTCGTTCGTACGGTCGTCGTACGTCATGCTTAAGCGGAAGGTAAATGTATGCAACATCTTCATCAAAATACGATCTTCCCATACCCGGTGCCCGGTTCGGTTCGTGCCACTGCTGCATAAGCATCTAATTGTATGCATAGTGCCGAACCACGATTATCCTCGTCAACGTCATCGTTGTCATCCCTGCTCGTCGATTGAAGCCATTTCGGTACACACACACACTCACACACACAGCCAGTAGCTCAATGGAAAGGATCTTTCACCGGAACGGAAACACTGACGACGAAGACAAGCTCGTTGCGTTTTCGTTCATTGTTGGCTGTCCGAGAAGCGTCGTAATTTACCTTCCCGGTTTGGCCACCCCTTCGGAAGGGCGGGGAAGCATGACAGCGAAGGGTTTGCCCGTACCGAAAGAAGTTGCGTCAGCTTCTTGTCTTGCCTCGGGAGCTGTAATTTGCATTTATATTGCTGAAATAAAGGATTAAAATTGAGCAGCGCGGGAAATGGCAAAATAGCTCGCTAATTTTAAAAGGAGTCTTCCGCGGTTAGCATTCTTGTTGCTGCTGCTGCTTCCGTTCCATTTCGGTAGGGGGTTTTTCCGCCACCAAGCAAAAGACACCGAGGTTTTGCTTGCAACGTTAGGTGCACTATTGTTGCTGGTTTTTGCCTCCGCTCGGTAATGGTGATTTTCCGGCACAATAGGCTAATGATCGCCTTTGAAGTGATCGTGCAGGGTATATTATTTTAAAGCAAGCAATTTTCTCCTTATCCTCGGTGCTTTGGGGAGACGAAAGCTTGGAAATTCAATTTCCATTCGAGTCACTCAACGATGGAAACGGTAGCCTGGGAATGGGCGAGTGTTGAAAATTGAAATGATCTAATCAGATTAGAGGCCTAACTTTGAGGCCGGTTTTGGAATTGATGGGCTGTTTGCGATTGATTTGGCACAAAGGTGGTCTCACTGTACCACCGGGTAGAAGCAAAAGCGAAAATCGTTCATACTCAACGGGATGTTAAACTGGTCGATTTGCTGGGTTTCTGGTTTTCGAACCGAACGTGCCGTGCGTTGATTTGGCGAATTGGTGATGTGCTGTCAGAATGCCAACCAAGGAATGACAGGAATAAGGGGGTTGTTTTGTTTTTTTCTCCCCCCCAGCAATGGACGCGGTTTCCACGGATTCCATGATTTCTACGGTAGAGATAAAACCTATCAAAACTTTTCCTTCAGTTTATCAGCCATTTTCACTCTATCCGGCTTTGAAAAGTGGATGTATAGCTTGTGTAGCAGGAAGGTTCGTTGTACTGCTGCTGCTGCTGCTGTTTCTTTGACAGAAGGACCAATGCCGGGGGATGAGTGCAAGTGTTTCAGGAACGTTCAAACATGGCGTCTCACATCACCGACTGTGAGAGTGAAAGTTTTTGACGAGGGACCACCAAAAACCCTGCCCGTTGAATGACACAAAAGTGGGGGCGCCGGAAAAAAGGGGTAAAGCAGGAAGCAATGCCAATGGAAATGAAATTTTGAAACAAAGTCAAACAAACACGATAAATTAACTGTATGGAGCGAGCTATATTGCGGGAGTCCGGTTTTTTGGGAGGGTTAAACTTAGGCGGCATAGCTCCGTACGGTGTGATGGGCTTTGGTCTGTAAAACAATTGAGTTCGGAGTTACTGCCGAAAGGGGGAAGGGGGAGTGAAGACATTGTGCCAGGGATGGAGAGGTATCGTATTGTTTGATTTACGAACGAGAGAGAAAGTTATTCCTGAGGGATTGTATTTTGTTCCTTATCGGAAGGCACTGCACGACCGACTTTTTATCTAGAATTGACAGTGAATTTTGATGTTACATGAAGGAAAATTTTCTACACATTGAAGAAAGCTTTTAAAATTGTTCACAAGTAATGTGTAAACTGCTTTCGATTACACAGTGAAAAAGTCGCACCTAATAAAGCTTATGAAAATATCGTTCGAAACAGTTTGTTTATTGGTTGCGCTAACTAATAAGCTCATCTTATCTGTTTCTGGAGGGTTTGGTAGAACCTAAAATAAAAAAAGAAAAAAGGTTAGCTTGTTCCAGATCGATAGGGCACGCTTCTTTGGTAGACTTTTTCCATCAAACAAGATTGATCGATTTCTTGGTGAGAGCATTTTATCTCTGCCATCTGTGTGAAGCAAAAAAACCCACTCGAAGGATATTGGGTCAAGTTTAAAATACATGTTTTGTTTGGAGGCTGGGCCCTTTCGCTTTGCTGTGAGGTTTCTATTTTTCTCGATGATGTGCGAATGGAACGGATAAGACGATCTCGTGACGGATAAGGCACATCACTCAAAACGCGTTGCTTCCAAACGGAGGAACGTGACGGTGAAAGGAATGTTGGGTCCGACGTTACCCAACACGGGTGAAATGGTTTCTTATTTTGTCCGGAATGACCATTGAAGCGTAGCAAAATTGAAGGGATAATATGTGAGGAAATGGAAGAGGAAGGAAGGAAGGAAGGAAGGAAAAAAGGTCAGCCATGAAGGAGGAGGATATGTTTTAAATTACACTCGAACCTTAACAATAAAAACATTCCAAAGTGTACGTTCAAAGAACGCACATCCGGGTGGTGGATACCAGGGGAGGGATAAACATGAAACCACGCCATGAGATCGTACCGAGGGAGTAAGGGATGTTTTTGTTTCGTGTAGGATGTTGCTCCACCTCACCCAACAGTCGAAAGAATTCCTTGCCACCGGCGAGGGGAAGAAAAGGAAAACCCTCTTAAAAATGTGTGTTTTTTTCCTTGGCCATGAGATGATCCATTTGGTTTCCTCGGTTCTAGCCGGTTGGTTGTGGTAGGCTTTCGGGTATTTTCTTTACGGGAAGAGAGCTTTTGCACAAGTGCTCCACTTGTGTGCAGGGTGGTCGAGAGCAGGGGCCGAAAGAATACAGAAGTTGGTCGGTTTTTGTCATATTTAAATTAAATTTTAAGAAAATGTCAAACATTTTGTCAATTTCTTTTTCGTAGAAGTAAAATATCTGTGTTGCTTGTGGCGCATGGAAAGACGGGTGGAGCTTAAGGAAGGCGAAAGGGAAAGCGCTTCACGACCGTGCATTTGTTTCCTGCAACTAGATCCAAAGTAGGAAAGGAAACACTTGACGGTTTGTTTGAAGGATCATCATTGTGGGATGTTTTTTTTCCGGCATAAGAATTGTCAAGCTTTCAAGGAGCGAATTTGCCAGAAAAGTTGGTATTCTCGTGTGACTTTTGCGGTTGTTGGTAATGATGGGATTTTCGGTAGAAATTTCACAAACAAGGAAGAGATTTTAACATACTTTTAGTCGAATGTGATGCGTTGTGTTTTTGCTACGGTTAATGATTGTACGGCTTGCAGTTTAGAGCAAATGTAATGCCATGGAAAAAAAGCTTACGAGGACTTTGTATCGTTAGCGATGGGGAATTTCGTTAGCGATGTAATGATTTTGAGAATATAGTTGAGATGGGAAATAGAATAGAAACGAAAAATATTAAGTACACGATAAGCTGTATTAATGATGCAAAAAGTGAAGATCGTGAAAGAATGTCACAAGGTGATTTTATCTGATTTATTTTAAGGAATTTTGTAGCATTTTCAGCAAAAATAACGATTTTTTAGCTTGCTTTAGTGGAGCGCAAAATATTGATTAAAATAAGTTTATTAATATATAATCAACCTTTGTTTTATTTTTGCTCAGTTTTTTAGAATTTATAATAGCCTTTTTCGTGATTTATATTTATACATATCCCGTTTTACGTGCCTTGTCAAAAGTTGTGCATTTTTAGGCTAGGTCGATTGATGTTTAGGTACTCAAGAAATTGTTCAATATTCAAAAATTGCTCTACATACAACCCGGCGATTCTCCCAAAGAGTATTGTGTGCTATAATGGACGTAATGATGAATTATAGTTTCTCAGAAAGTGTTTCGCTACATTTTTTTCCCTTAACACAAGGGTGTTTCGTGGTATTTGGCTTAATTGGTGTCTAATTTTTCGCTTTTAACAAACAATTTAAACTCTTAAAGAGACTTTGATTCGGAAAGAAGTTTATTTCTTCTCTGAAAACGCCTTGTGATCAATCGAGTTCAACAGTTATTGGCAAAATTATGACGCTTTTTCATGACAAACGCCTGAAGTTATGCAACTGAGAAAAAAAACAGTTTAATCGGATTACAACAAACTTTTCGCAAGTTTATTAAAGCTTCCAACGTCCGGTTGACTGGAGGAAAATGATAGTTTTATGATGTTGCCTATTTTATTGTTCCTTTCCTTCATCTGCACTCAACAATCGCATACACTCCGCAACCGTTTCGTTTACTTACATTTTCCAGAGTAGTTCCAAGTATCACATTGCGCGATGATTAAAAAGAGAGAAAGAAAAAAATCCAATCCAAACCACCCACGATTCCACTCCGGCCACGTCAGCAAAACAATCGAATTCTTCACTAACTTTGTTAGCGGTGGCACATTTTGCTGGCGACGCAGTGAATTTGTAAGTTGATAACGATCATAAAATCGAATTAAGAAAACAATCGTATCGACCGAGTTGTGCGTCCAACTCGGCAAACGATACAACATCCCGTTGAGATGAATGTTGACGTTATGCAAAAGATTTCGTCGCACCCCTCGAGGCATTGACAGAGCGTATCGCATTATTGTTGAACTTTGATGTTACACGCAACAGTGTCTGTCGCTCGATGATGTTCGCGCTCGTTTGTGATTTGTCTGGAGTCGGTGCAAGTTGGTAGCTTGTCTGCGTTACAGGATATCTTATCCTACGGGTGGAAGGTGAGCGAGAAGAAACGCCATTTTTATGAGTCGCTCTTTCGAATGTAAATATAATGATGAAATCAAACACAGCCACAGACACCCGACCCGAACGAGCGGAACGCAATGAAATTGGAAGAAGGTTGGAAGGAAATAAAAACAACATGGTATGAGGGACACTCGAAGATTTCTGCTAACAATGTAAGTCAACAAAGCGAACGCAAATGCGAACGGTAAAGGCAAATGACATAAGCAGAGACTTTGCAGGACATTCTCGAGTCTCGTGTCTCGTGTCTCGTGTTGTGTGGAGGTTTTTATTCGGTAGCGGTAGAATAAAGTTAGCATAAAAAATGAAAGATAGTATAAATTTTAAAACAAAGCAACCGAACCATTGGGACCGGGTGTGGATGGTGTAGCACAGACTACGGCATCTTCCCACGGTAACGTCCGTTGCAGTGCGATCAGGTTGATCAACAAGTTTTGTGCAGTGTGCGGCTTCTTATCTGTGGTTAAGCTTTCTTTTCGTTTATAATATATTTGCTTGCTAGGTGGATTTGCGTTCAGATTTGGCTCATCAAAAATTTTTTTTTCGATAAAAATGCACACAAAAAAGGCACACTCCAAGAAGACCATTTCCCACGCTGCTCAGAAAATGGAAGATGGCGATCAAAGCATAAGCCAAATGCGGATGGTGATTGTGTGCGTGTGGTCACATTTCAGAGTTGTGTTTTTTTTTTGTCTTTTGTTTTTATTCCTTTCAGTTACACTTCGAACTTTCTTTTCATAGCAAGTGAGAAAATCTTGCGAGGAAACCCCGTTTCCCATTTTCCGTTTTCCAGCGCTTATCGTAGGGAATAAATCAAACTTTTAGTCCGCGCATTGAGTGTTGAGTTTGCTGCAACCAGAAAAGAAAATTCTCTCTCACACACACACATAATGCCAATGAAGAACCGACGATTTGTTCGGTGTGACCAAAATGACGCTTTTATAGCTTGTGTGTATGTGGTGTGGACCTTATGTTATGGTTTTCATCATTCTTTTCGAATTTTGAAGAAAGTTTCTTTTTTGTTGTTGCTGCTGCTGCTGCTGCTGGTAAATGTTTTTCTTCGTTACAACTTTTCGCACTGTTTCGAGAGTTTTTGTGTGTGTGTGAAGAGCGGTGTTTGGAGTGGTCAGTTTTTGTGGTGGAGGAAGTTTTGAAGACTGTTTGAGCCAAAAATTTACGCTCGAGTCTTTCCACTTCAAACGAAGATGGAGCTGGCATTTGGGATGGTTTTGTAAAGGATGAAAAAAGGATCTATCCCATTCTTTCTTTTAAGCTTTTTTTCGGCTTACAGTCGAAGGTGTAAAACATTCTGCTTCGTTCAGCTGGTGGCAGCTGGTATAATCTGCCCGAGGACATCTTTATGTTCGAAAGTCATCTTCTCATACCCTAACCCTGTGTGTGTGTGTGTGAACTCTTGACCCTGTGATAGAGAGGGGTGAAAAAGGAAAGGATGTAGAAAGGAGCGAAATTTTATGCTGTGATGTGGTTTACTTTTCGTTTTTCGCAGTATGTTCCTTTGCGCAGAAAGAAATGTGGTTTAAATGAAGATCTGAGCTATTTGTTATCGAAGTCCGAAAGGAAAAAAAATGAACAATGAGATGAGTTTAGGATACGAGGCGTTGATGGAAATGTTTGGTAAGTTTTGTGCCCATCCACACGAAAAGGATCCTCTTGATCCTCTTACTGACCAATCGCAAAACCCGGTGCCAAATGTTTGACGACAGTTTTCATGCACCAAACCTGGTGACATTCGTCTGACAATGATAAATAACTGCTTGTGTTGGAAAAATCGTTCAAGATGTGACGTGCCGGGGTAGTTAAGCGCCAAAAACTCAAAGCATCGAGCGATGATCGATTTGGTTTAGTGTCCTGATGTCAGCGGTTCCTACTCTTTGTTCGGCCGCGTTTTGACCAGAAAAGTTTACGACCCATCAAACGCTTCTGTTCGCCGTAGCCGAACGAAAATTAATCGTGTTTTGAATGCTTCTTTACGGTGAGTTTGATGTTTTAAAATATGTTGCTGAAAGTATTTATCAGCTAAATCTGATAAAGTTGCTATAAAATGTTTAAGTTTCAGCTCCCGCCAAATCCATCGGCCCCTAAATCGGGTTCGCTTTTAGTAGGTTTGCAATTAAGTAATAACACTGTGCCGTCTAACGGCTCTAGCAGTGAATGGTATCGCGTGATTCAATTTGCTTTCCCTAGCCTCCGAGCCGACCGTCAGTCGATCGATGATGTTCCACTAAAAGCTAGTGTCGCCGGATGTTGCTATAAAATGTTATCCCATTTTAAAACGGGAATACCATTTGCACTGTGGTACGGTTTTAAGGGGACGCTTCCGGTGCTTCCTTACGGGTGTACGGGTCCGGACCGATAAAGAGGCTAAACTTATTTATTACCGAGATGATGCCGATACTGGGAGGCGCACATCGAGTGCAAAAAGGGACCGAAGCGACCCAAACAATCTCGTCACCGATTTTAATCGAACCCACATCTTTCCTGTTCCCCCAAATATTCCCCCCTAACCGTTCTGTTAGGTGTACAATTCCGGCGGAACAAAAAGGCTCTAAGGGAAGGACCAAGCAACTACTTAGACACTGGAGGTTGTATCATGGAGGTTCAATTCCTCGGCCCTTTTCCTGGTTCTGCCTTCCCCATCTGGGTGATGGAGTGTTTGAAGCTGGTTTGAAATTCAGCCCTTTCGAGGCAGTGTACTCCGTACGGACATTTCAGCTGACGAGGGTAAAGTAATCAAAGTATGTTTTCAAACGTCCAAACGGAAGCTGCTTCTTAAACGGTGACCAGTAACGGACCTGGTAGCAGGAAATTAAATCGATCGACCATCGCTGGGCCGCACTGTTCGCCCCTTTAGACTTTAGCGAAATTGTCACTTTTATTGCTGGCTTGCGGTGCCTGAAGCGGACCACATTTCCCAAGAAGTTGTGTGCCGAGTGTGGAGGTTGAAAATTATATTTTTTCCACAGCATCGAGACGAATTACGATTCCGATGCAGATTACAACCATTTTACTGGTTTGATCAGGGGCTGTAGTCATGTCTGTAAAAAACGGAAAGATTACACAATGAGAAAAATAAAACAAATATTTTACGAGATGAATTTGCATTGTGGATAAAAATGTTGAACAACGATTTTCATTACTCCATTGTGGATTAAAATTGTAATTTCGAGTGTTGAGGAACGAACATAATCATTCTGTTTTATTGGTGTAAGCTGAGCCATTTAATCGATGAGTTATTATTTACTACTAAAAGTAGTAAATCAATAATTATAAACACTTAACAGCTAAAGAGAAAAATAAATTCACTCCACTCTAGTAACTAGCTACGAAATGTTAATATATTTCAATATGTTTCTTTTTAACATTTAAAATTAATTGTCTAAAACAAACCTAGAGTGAAATATTCAACCCTAATACTGAGCTTTTGTTTCTAAAATAGCATACTTTTAGGCGTTTAAACTTTCTACCGATTAGTGCAGAGTGTGCAATACACTTCAAAACACAGCTCGCGAAAGGCATTTGAAAGTTTTGTTGCCAGAAGGCACAAACTGTGATTAACTTAATGAATGTTTTATTTTGCTTCACATTTGTACAGCACAAGTCGCTACGCTGAGTGCTTAAGTGGTGCTAGTAGTTGCTTCGGAGTTTTGGCGTTGTGCAGTGAAGGAAAATTGGACGAATTGCTTGACGATTTGACGCTGAGTCACTTCCTGGAAACAGGAAACAAGTTAATCGTGGTGGTTAAAAGAAGGGTTTTTTTATTTGTCTAGAAAATTAGTAAAGAAATGAAAAAAGGGGTTTCGGACGAAGAAGGAAACGGAACTGCACAAACTGGCCATCTTTTACCAATGGTCATGTTTCGCCTTTCGCCTAGGCTTTGGTCATGGGGAGGGAGTGAAAGAAAATAGAGTCTCAAGCAAGTTGTACCACCGTCAAGTTATCGTTATTAAATCGTTTAATTACCCACTGAAAAACTTGGTCCCAATGTTGCGCATAGGAAAGAATAAAACCCTTCTCCCACGAGGTAGTGTACACTCCGAAAACCGAAAGCACTTTTTCCATTAAAACTTTTGCAAGCCCGATTAGCGTACTTTGAGCGATTAGGGAATAATTCGCTCTTTGCGTCCTTCGTCATTCCCTGCCCAGGGCTTGGTTCGCTTGATCGTTCCCAATTTGAAGGCGGGTTTTCCATGCCCCCTTCTCCTGCTAGTCCCAAATGCTTACTAACGACAACCGGTTTGCAGAAATTGTTTTCGTTAATTGTTCCGCACCCACTTTTCCATACCGTTTCCTTTCCCCCCGTTTCCAATGTGTTCCTTCCGGGGTGGCGGAGGGAGGTTTTCAAAAGTTAGGACATTGCCAGCCGCTTGCCTGATGGATGATGATCAGCTTCAACTGACAAGTAACGACAGAAGCATGTTGTTGTTGTTGTTGTTGTTGCTCGTCCGAAAGGTTCTGATTTCGGTGGAAGCTTTTTGGATGTTAAAATTATAGATTACCATGTTCTATTTGTTCCGGCAAGTCGTCCATTTGAGCATTCTCTCGGGGCCGGCGGGGGACGACAACACTAAACAACACAGGCAAACGGGCTGTAGAGAACGGTGTGATGATGATGATCATGTTTTTAGCCTGATGGTTCCGGATGAATTAATACAGCGTGAGTAATGAAGCTCGAAATATTGGGCGGCCTTATTTTTTTCGGTTCCCAGCATGAAGTAACCGTTGATGAACGAATGGTGTAAACCATGTTACGGGGTTTCGGTGTATTGTGGATGTGTACTGTTGTTACATGAAATACATTCCACACCGGGATGGAGTTAAAGAAAAAAAAAATCCCATCTGTACCCATACTCTTGTAGAGCGAAACTTTCCGCTTGCTTTGGGTATGTTTGGGAAAGTGGAAACTCTTGTAAACAGCATGAGCGTACGTCCTTGTGGCACTTGCCTTCCCGGGACAGTGTAGTATGAATTCGTCTCCAGGCAGCCTACCTTCGGAACAGAGCTTTGTTTCGGTTGGTGTACTGGGAGGATATTTTAATATAGTTTCTTCCTCAAAGTGTAGTACTGAACGGAGGATAGGGAAGTGAGCTAGCCAAAGCACTACAGGCTTATGCAAATGTGGTACCTTTTGAGAATGATTTGCGATTTAATTTGTTATAAAACTTTTTTTTGCGTTCTTTTATTGTTTTTGTTTGTAGCTTTTAGGTAACAAGCAAAAAAAAAGTGGCCCAGCTGTGATAAGTTTCATTGAGTTTGGAAACTTAAGGAGAATAGAATTTATGTTTAAGTATTTCCATCTGGAAAAAAAATAGATTCGATTGGTGAAATTATTGAATTAGTAATTTTGCTAGATGTTTTACATGAAGAATAAAATAAAAAAATAAAGTAAAAAATATTGAAAGCTAAACATTATTTTAGAGAAATTCATATTTTTCATTTGAAGTTTAATTATGTTAACTTACAACTGAAATAAAATATATTTAATAAGAATAATCGAACTGACAATACGGCCGAAGCCGTAATAATTAATTATAAATAAAAATAAATAAGAATAATCGAACATTTTTTAAATAAAAATGTTACACAATTTGACTCAAATTTCGGTATTTCGACCACATTAAAAGAAATTTTCAGCACTTCTTTTAAAGATTAACGAATCTTCATCTTGCTAGTAAACCATTCCTCGCTACCAGGTTTAATTGCCTTCCCCAAAGAGTATCTGTTTATTATCGCTCTCTTGCATCCGAAAAGGGCAAAGATCATTCCTTCACCCTGTCCTGTTTCCTTTCCACCATTATCATCATCGTCATCAATCTCAAACAAAGTAAACGAACGAATTGACCAACACAGTACACGCTACAATACGAACGAATGTCCATTCCATCCAGGCGTACTGTATTTCTTCCTGCGTTTAGTACTGTTACTGCTGCCGTTTCTTGCTACCCCCGGGCTGAACATTTTGTTTGCGAAAATCGGAGCAGCGTTTCAGTAATGTTATGTGATTACAAAGCAGTCACCAACAGACGCCATCTTTCGTCAGGATGAGTTATGAGAAAAGTTATGAAATTTGTTGCTTTACCAGCTCAACCCCGGTCCAGCGGTTGCGGTTCGTTTCCTTTTGCTTAATCTTTCTGCCAACACTCGTGCGACAACGCAAAACAAAACAACCAAAAAAAAAACAACTTCCATTTCTATGTTGGAGTGTCGGTGAAACTCTACCCCACCGGGTTTACTTCACTTGGTGGCGGCTGGCTTTTATGGGACTGGGGTTTTTCTCTGCCACAGGAACAAAAATGGTGATGGTTGACGCTTGAAGATTGTCTTTGAGCTGTAGGAAGACATAACTACACAAAACACTAAACCACTGTAACTTTCTTACAGTTTTGTTGCGTTCGGTTCGGAACGAAAGTTTCGTTTCCTTTTCTGGCTGGGTAATATAGGCATCGTTATGACCATCGTTTCCTTACACCCACTTTTTCTTATTGGCTCCTACGGGTGAGATTGATGAGTTTTGTAGGAAAGGCTTGGATGTTGCTTTCACCTTCTCGTAGGATGGAATAGACGGGTAGTGTTCGATTCGCAACAGAAAAGTGCGTGAAATGATGATAAACTTCTTCGCGGTATTTAATCGATGTGGGTGTGAATGGAGATAGGGGATAGGCTAAGATCATAGTGATCATTAAAATCGACTTTTATGTCATATTAAAAACATAAGGTATTTACTGCCTTCAGTTAATTGTTGTGGCTGAGCTGAGCTTAGAGTTTTCAATTCCCGTTTCAACGTTTAGCAGCATGATTTGATAGAAAGTTTTGACAGTTTTCGATTTCAGCAACCGAAACTGTCATCGAGTGATCGATGATTTAATAATATTACGTTGCATACTTTCAGGCAAACAAAGCATCGACACTTGATTTGTGGCCCTAGGATGTGATATACTCATTCAACAAGTCCTCTTGATGATTTTAATACTTAGCAAACTTATGTAGCTCATGCTCATTTAATTAAGAGCTAATTTTATAGTTGATTCTACAAGCTAAGTTTTCTTTATTTATATAGGTATATAAAACATATTTAAATAAGGCTATGTTAAAAATCTTTAATTGCTGTGAAAGTTGGAAAATTTAATATGATTTTTTATTTTTGTAAATTAAAAACATATTGAGGGTAATTTCATTTGATTTTATTTCAATTATGAGGGTTTATTGTAAGTCTCATTCTAAACTTTAAATCTTAATATGTGATAGCTTATCCAATTTTATCTAATACTAGCTGTTTGCAGTTAATAAACAAACGCTGTCAAGTTTTTAGTATCAAAGTTGTCGCATTTTATAAATAAAAAAGCCTATATTATCAAAATATAAATTCAATAGCAAACTTAATAAATCTCATTATTCGTGCCGCAACACAAAAACCCTTTCAAAGTGACATTCATTACAGTATACAGAACACTTGGCCTGTCTAAGCGAATACAACCATACGCAGGATACACTAGGAGACTCCTGTAACACTTCGTACAACACTCCTTAGGCGTTGTCGTCGTCTCCAGACGTATGTACACAGTGCCTTACAACCGACAGGGACATTCGCTCGCCTGAAAGCTTAGCAACAATTTTGTGCTCGTGTTTATTATTTACGCAAGTCGGTGAGACGGTTTCCCTCCCGGACCGAAGGCGAAAGGATTATTCCAACCGGTTGAATCTGGAAGTTGGGAATAAATCGATGCAACAGGAAGAGTGCGCCAGGGATGGACGCCCCTTGTGTGAAGGGAGATTCTCCTTCACCAGCAGAAGGCTGGTTTTGCCTGCTCGACGATACGATGGCAAACATGCTGCTGGACCGTTTGGCTTACGGTAGCCACGAAAGTCAATCCAGCGTCGCCTCAAGACGGTTGGACGAAGAATTGATGTGGAAAATTGCTTAAGTGATAAGAAAATTTGCACTTAATACCGACGGTCGCGCACAGGAATGGAGTTAGCAAGGGTACAACGAACCAGCTCGGTCAGCTCGACATTCGGGGGTTGAGCTGGAACGCTGGAAGGGTTGTATCGACGTGTCCTGATAATGGAGTTTATCCACCAAAAGCAATTCACAGTGCTGTATTAGTGCTGTTCGGTAAGCAAGGATTTGCCGTTGTCCATGTAGCATGGAGAACCTTCGAAACAAGAGAAAGAGACATACACCCTTTCATCTCTCTCTCTCTCTATCTCTCTCTCTCTCTCTCTCTCTCTATCGCTCGATGTCCCACGCTTAAAATAAACATTACCCGGCAGCTTTCCTGCTGAATGGCTTTTCAATAGAATGTTTTATTATATTGACCGAAGCATACATTGAAGGCGAAGCGAAATTGCCTCGTCGTACGCTACCTGTTGGATCGGACACGTGTGTGTGTGTGTGCTTGTGCCCTGCACGTGTTTGCCTCGGACAAAATGGGATGAATCATCGACTACGCGCTACCACTTCATGTCGAAAAGCATATTCTAACCGAAAACCCGTCCGTTGTAAGCGATGATTTATGATGAACCGGCAAAGACTTTCACCCTTACCGGGCCCACACATTCATGACGTTCGATTAGTGCAGCTATTTGTTAGCAATTTGAATTGATAAGTAAGTACGCGTTCGTCGGTATATCCGGTTGCAACACCGTCCAACCGACAGAAATGGGTGGAAGGTGAAAGTATTATTTATCTCATACCTGTGAAAGCTGTGTAACGGTGGTATCGAAAGTGCCCATGAATCATTTTGTACCATCATAATGAACCGCCCCCCCTCTCTTCCCTCGAAATTTCCACCAATCTACCCCCCGGGGGGGAGATCAATCGGAGGATGAACTTGTGCGAACCGTTTTGAGACTTTTATAAAATTAATTTCAGCTCTAATCTGGAATAAATAAAAGGTGGATTATTGGAAGGAGGCGCCACAGTTCCTTACTTTTGTACCGTGTTTTGTGTAAGCAATATCTCTAAGGCAGGTTTGTGAAAACGACGAAATTTAGAGCAAAACTTTTTGCTCTCCCGGAATTAAGCAAAGGTAGGGAAGTCATTTTCCCTACCATTTTGCAAGCGGGAAAACGACCTTTCTTAGGTGGGCTACGGAAATGGGGAAAAGCGGTTGGGCCGATGGGTGTGAAAATTAATTCCTACACCTGTTCCGATAAATAGGGCAACTTTGTCTGTTGATTGTTGTGCGCTAGGGCGTTCGTTTTTTTCTCTCTTCATTTTAACGAGGTTTTTTTTCACGTTCTTCTTTCCAGCAGATGTTCCCCCCGTACAGTCGGGCGAGTGGTTTTATTATTTCATTTTCCCTTGATCACGCACATTCATATGCGCCGCTTGAGCGGTAGCAGAAAACAGACCCAATGGGGGATGATATTTCGAGTGACATATTTTTACCATCCATTAGACCGTAGTAAGTGCGCACGGATCATTAACATGGCATAAGGTACGGTTTGTACTGACTGGTAATCCCCGAATGGCAAAAGCACAGGAAGCACAGTGGGAAGGAAGAACCAGACACGGATGTAACGATGCAACAGAATGGAGAAGCAATTGAATCCCGTGGGACATCATTGTCG
The DNA here is from genome assembly GCF_943734845.2 of Anopheles funestus. Lineage (NCBI taxonomy): Eukaryota > Metazoa > Arthropoda > Insecta > Diptera > Culicidae > Anopheles > Anopheles funestus. Next base: position 79,164,059 of record NC_064598.1, on the reverse strand, counting down.
GCAGGCACCACTCGACCTGAAACCCTGTGTCAAGCTTGTTCGTTCCAGGTTTCAACCCTGATGCTGCTGATGATGATGATATGGAAATTTGGTCCCCGGTTGGGTTTTTTTTCGGGGGTAGGTCGGAGATGTATACTTTTTGCTGCATTCGGTGCACAACTGTTCGACATCGAACCGCACCCGAAGTCACGTTGCTTTACACGCATTCCAATGTTACCATGCTGATAGATCCGGGCAACGATTTTTGGGGGAAAGGTACCTGGGGCAAGCATAATGTTTCCCGAACGGAGCGTTGTGGAATGCGCTTTAATGTCGCGGGAAAATTGTAGTTCGATTACCCGACGTTTTCTGTCGTATGTCGCTTCGGTCGCATGTCATAATGGTGAAGTTTGGTCAGACAGGGCAGGAATGGGGGGGAAGCTTTTTTTTTAATTTTCAATATTTCCGCTTCATAAATGGCTTACCCTGAGTGGGTCGAATTGGAGAGCAAGTGGGATGGTTTATATTTTTATGTTTGGTGACTTTTTCCTGCGTTTCGTAAATGGGGCCAGCTTATGTACGGAATCGTAACGAACAAATGACCCGTCGATAAAGTGGTTGCAATATGCTTGAGTGAAAGAGAACCGAATGACACACAGCAAAGTGTTTCGTTTTATGCACTGAAGATATTATGTTTGCTCTTAGGATATGTTTGCGTTTATTGCAAGTGTGTTTTTCCTTACATATATGTTTGTTGAAAAAGGGGTTTTATTTAACCATGTTTATTCGTTGTTAATTAGTCTAATTGGAAGTGAGACACATTAATGCTCTGTGATAAAATGTGTCAGACACAGACATTTTGCACATTGATCGTAAGCATTACAAATATTACATCAATTATTTTAATTGGACTCGTTTGGGAGGTACTGGGGTGTAATAGAAACTTGCTCCGTAGGTAGAAATTGGCTCGTCAAACATCGAAAAACCAAGGTCATGATTAAGATGTCAAACCGTAACTATTTTTTTTATTTTGTTAAATAGTTTTGATATACTGGCGCTATTTTTATAAAATAACATGTTGCCCTCTTTGTTATAATTATGGAAAGCATTTGGGTACATTTTATACCAAGAGAGGAATATTTCAGCAGATACATAATAATGTTAACATATTTTAACATCATGTTTACAGATGGAAACAAATGAATGAAATTAATAAAAATATTTCTCTACAATGAACAAAAAAACACATTCTTTTGTATGTTTTGTTTCCGATATTAAGTCATTTCGCTGTATTGTTTCTGGTCTGCTCCCCCAAATCGTTAATTATATGTCCATTAGTGAAGTAATTTTTAATTTTCCATAAGCTTTTTTGCTTTGGGTACTTTTTCTATTCACATCCGCTGCCTAACTTTTTTCGCCCCTTTCTGCTTTTAAAAGGAAACCGACATGCCAACCAGAGTCAAATATCTTTCCAACGTGGGTCGCGGAAGCATAAAACTAAAACCCTGGCAAAGGTTCCAACCCCAAAAAAGCTGCTTCATTATTTCGCTCCACTGTTTATTGAGAACCAAATTGCTTTTTTAATTTGTCCACTGTGTCGTACCTTCCTTGAAAACGGGTGGCGGGCCGTCCGTCGGGGCGGTTTTCAAGGTGGTTGGGATTGATTTGACTTATGTGTGGCCCGTACGCAACCATTCGCAATCCCTTGCGTAGAGTATAATGAAAAAAAACAGCGAACGTTCCACTCAACACCGAATAGCAGATAGGAGCAAAAAACAAAGTAACGACTAAAGGACAAACCGAAAAACAGTTACCCTTGGGATACGTTCGTTCTTTTTTTGCGTAGTGGAAAAAGGAAAAACACGCATTTCCCAAGCGGGTAATGCGCAAAGTTTCGGTTGTCTTTCCCTCTGGTGTGGGGCGTATCGAATGATAAAAACTGTCATCAACTTGCACTGATTGGTGTGGAAGGATGGAACCGGCACTGGAAGAAGGCTGGTAGGAAATATTGGAGGAGGTTATCTACCCTCTTTCCATTCCCACCAGACACGTCTCACACGCAGGAGGAAATACTTAATGGCGATAGCAATTTTCATACACTTCATAAATTTGATATTGATTTTCGTTATGGCTTTGCGACCCACGGCGCTTTTGTTAAACATCGTCACACAACGAAAACGCATTTGGGAAAAACCAAAATAAAGTAAAAAAATCAACAGTTTACCATTTTTCTTGCACCTTGAGCTTTTTTTTGTGGCGATGAAAAGCGATGCTGGTAAGCCAAAAAGGTATGCAAGTTGCCTCACGACCTTACTCGCAACCGTGTTGGTGGCTGATTGGATTTTATTGTTACGAACCGTGCTGGTACCAACGGGTGTCAAAAGGATGAGCTTAAACAAAGGACTCATCTCGGGTGCGCGTACACGGTGGCAGAAACATGATGCTGTGTGAAATATAATGCTACAGCATGTTTAACCTTATCCAGCGTTTTGCTGCTGACACGGTAGACAAATGTTTTAATTATAAGCTTCAATGGAAAATTTGATCTATTTGGTGGTGAAATTTCCTAAAGGCTCAGTAAGTATAAAGTTCATTTTCACACGTCATAGCATTATCAAAACGGGTTAGCAGGCAACGGGAAAACAATAACCAAAGTTATACAATTTCATTTTCTAAACATGACAGAGAACGTTTATTTTGTATAAAGGCTATAAAATTTACTATTGATGACATTGATGTGATGTTACGTATGAAGCGTCATTAACATGCACTTTGTTACGAAAAGCTTTCATTTTTGACATTTTTACTGTTTCAATCTGTGCAATGAAAGTCCAACAGCGGGCTCCAATCATGGGTGAAAAGATGAAAGAAAAATATTATTCTTTTAAATTTCGCCAGCTTTTGCTGGCATCCAGCCTGAGCTTGACTGATGTCTGTTAAGTAATGGACAGATCTTAATAATAATATGTGGATTGAAAGTTTTACGTTACAAATAAAAAATAAAATTGAGAAAAAATGTGATGAAAGTTTGTGGAAATTCTTCACTGAACATGTCTTTTGCAGGTTACGCTCAAGTTACGCTCAAAAATTAGTCTAGTAAGCCAGAAATGGTCGGCGTGACCTTTGAGGTCGTTAAAAGTCAACAAGAGAGAGAGAGGGAGTAAAATGTAGGATAGCTTGCATACATTTAGGCGAAAGTGACATTATGTACAGCTGTTAATGTACAGCGTTTATGATGAGTATTGACTTAAAGCTTCTCTTTTGACTTCATTATTAAACAGTATGAAACATTAGTTTCCTTGTTTGTAGCTCAATTCATACAGTATTAGAGCAAAGGCCAGAACCACGTCGAGAGAATTCGACAAAAGCCAAACGTTAACCTCTCCTTAGAACCCTGTCAACTAGAATAACTCGAACGTAGCTTTGAAGAGTAGGGGTTTTTCGGATCGGGCTCACTGTAAATTGACACATATCATTTGATATAGCGGGATATCATTATCCGGAAATAAATTTCCCTTTCCCTTCCTTGCTATCCCCCTTTTGCTTCCAACGCTTCCGACACTGTGACATCTCGTTGGACGAATTTATGCGAAAGCGCACATCGAAAACGTACATAAATCTAACCCGACAAGTCGCGCCGCTTGTCGGCATAATTGGCTTTTCCTACGTTTTCGAGCCGTGCCAAAAAGGGGTGCCAAGAGTTTCCGCCATCACGACCGAAAGCTAAAATAGGATATTGCCGAGAAAACGGGACCTTCTCGAATGGGACGGTGGATGGGAAAGTCGAAGTAGAAGATTGTTGGACGAGTCCTATCGGAGCGGATTGTGTTTCATGGTCGAATGTCATAGGCTTACGGGGAGAGTTGGGACAGGGAATGTTAAGGACATACGAACACGTTCGCACATGAAAACAAGATGAGATTACTTTAGGGCGGATGGGATCGAAATGGGATACAAGTGTATGTTTGTACCTAGTCAATTATAATAATCCGGACGGAGTGTTACTTTTCACAATCCTCCTCGATGGTGTATGTGTCTGTGCAAATACTTGTAAAATATTCTCCACACCTTTGGAAGTCGTGCCAAAGGTCGTCAAGTAGTTGTGTTCCAATGGAGTAACGTTAAGATTTAAAACATTCTCCAAAAAGATTTTAGCTCAAAAATCTAAGGCAGGATTAACTCAAAGTTTCTCCATTTTTTACGAATTCAAAATCAACCCAAGCAAAGTATTCCCAATTTTATGTCTCCTTAAGCATCATTCAATTATGATGAAACAACAGGACAATGACATAATAGAATGATGAACTCGTCCCCAAAACATAACGATGTCGAAATGGCGAAACGAAACAATGATAATTTAGGGAGCAAATTGATTATTGAACATTAATAATCTTTCTGTTTCATCTGTCATCTACCGCCCCGATGGGAATAAATTCTTGTACCGCATCAGCATCGGTCGACCCAACCGAACTCTGACTTCCATTTTCGTGCCATAATGATCCGCAGAAACGAAGCCTCGCCGATACATTTTGATCATCGTGACATCATTAAAATGTTTCCATATTCCCTTGTCGCGACCGGCCGGGATGCTGAAGACAGGTATTACGGGACAGAAGGGAGAAGCAAAAAAAAAACGAAAACATTACCATTCATCGCAACGGGTGTGCTTTCCCGCGAACGACCGAAATGAAACAACCAAAAATTATACATTCCAAACAAGTCTCCGAAGTTCGGATGGACGAGGGGCTATTTCTACGAGTTAGTAGCTCGGCGAAAAATGCCTCATCCGGATCATGTTTGATGGGACATAATAAACCATTAGACCAGGCATAGGACCAGGTTGACCACGGTTTGGGGCGTTAGGCACAGGACCACAACTACTATTCCCACCCACGGTAAGGGCAAAGAACCGTCACCGATGGCCCACCAAAATGTTGGGTACATGACAAATTCCGTACCATTCACCTGTAGGATATCGGTCGTTTATCATTGGAAATTGAACGAGCGCTGGATGATGCGTAGACAAGCTTGTTGTTGTTCCGTCCTAATAAGATAACCTTTGACCTATCGTGTACTGTTTGCTACTAACTGGGAACCGGCATGATACGATCCGGCAGATCGTTGGATGGCTTTTGGTGGGCTTGTTGTCGATGATGACTTTGACAAATGAGTTCCGTGAGTGTGCTGCATTAAAAATGAATAAAAGCATGGCAGAAGAGAAATGACGCACCGGTACAATGTGTTTCAAAGATAAAGGTTAAGATTATCATCCCCTGGGGGGGCACTGTGGAACTTTGGAGTTATTTCGGAAGGTTTTTTTTGGTTCGTTATTATTAGTGATTTGTTAAAAACAAAATTGAGATAAACAATGGAGATGTGTTTTTTATTTTGGAGAAGAAGTGGATATAAGACTAATCTTAGCAGAACATTTATAATTCTAAGGTCCGTATCTAGTTACAATGACGTATAAACTGAATAAGTTTCCTCAATAGAACTGATGACTTTTTTCGGTATTTGCTAATGCCACAGAAAATTTAAGAAATCTGAAACCCAATAAGAATCGTTTCTATCTTTCTCTTCTTAGTTTAACGACCTCATAGGTCACGCCGCCCCTATATAGGGGCGGCCCGGTGGTGCATGTGATAAACGGCGCCAGTCCACACGGCCGGACCGGGGATCAAATCCCATCCGGACCGTTCCCCCGTAGCAAGGATTGACTATCCGGCTACGTGGTAAAAATAAGTCTAGTAAGCCAGAAATGGACGGCGTGACCTATGAGGTCGTTAAAGCCAAGAAGAGAGAGAGAGAGAGAGAGGTCACGCCGGCTGTTTCTGGCTTACCGGATTTGTTTTTGCCACGCAGTCCGGATGGGATTTGATACCTGGGCGTGTCGTGTGGAACCAACGCCGTTTATCACATATGTATACCAACGGGCGCCCCTAGAAGGTCTTGAATTTATTATTAATATCAAAAATCCTTTAGTGTTGTGGATTTCAATAAATGAAAAATTGCATTCAAACAGAGACTCATTTCTCATTAAATATTCTCCTCTTTGATTGTACCGTTGCTCCCGATCTATTGCCTGCAACTCCTCGTGCCATCTGTTTAATTACCACCTTCTGTCGTTTTAGCGGTGTGGGTCAGTGATAAAAATGGGAACGACGCCGGTCTCTACTCGACAGGAATGGGTATCAAATCCCATTCTGTCCGGACTCCCGTACGCAAGATCTCCTATCCTGCTATGTATGAATAAATCCCCATAAAATGACACAAGAACTCTCGTGAGGATGTTATACCACAAAAGAAGTCGTTCTTACGAGATTGACTCTTCTGTTTGACGTATTTGACGTATCTAAACCCAGTTCCTTAAGTCGTTTGTTAGTTATATAGTATAGTACTTTTAGTTATAATAATTGCTTATGTAGCAGCAGATAAATAAGTAATCACATAAAAATTTTGTTGGTCTCGTGTAAGGAAAGAAGTCACAAATTGGTCTTAATTTCCCAATCGTTTTTACATGAGAGCGTTCCGAAAGCGCGCCTTTCGCCCTTATTTATACTGTTTTCCCCGCGTCCATTATGTCGACTTCTGTCAAAGTGTTCCGGCTTAGGCTCATGTGTGACGAGCGCTCAACCCTAACTTGCTATAAAGTTGGATTCTTCATCCTGCTGTCTTGCAAACAACAAATAACAAAAAAAACATTCAATCATCGTTCAATTCAATCATCGCTTTAACATAACAAAGAAAAGAGAATAAAGAATAGAACATATTAATTTAAACAAAAGTGTTGCAATTATGTTTTGTACTTTAAGTCATATTTCGTACTTTGTGGTTTAGCTTCATTCTATTAACCTGAACAATGCTTCAAAGGAGTTGCGATTAATATCGTTAAAACAAAATAACTGACGCACTTAACACACCTGTACCTAATTTGGTTTTCCACACACAAAACACACCTGTTGTAGCGTACGCAGCACAACATAATATTATGAAAACAGAACAGTGTACAAAAAAACCCCTTCACCTTTCCCAATAATGCCGCCAGGTAATAAATCACGCTGCTGCCAAATAACTTTCAAACCCCTTGTGCGATTTGCAGCACACCACTCCATCACAAAGCCCGTGTGGCCCACGGGAAGAGTGCAGATGATGATGAATATTGAATGTGGCTTCGCAGTGCAATCGGGGTTCTTGAAAGCCAAAAACAAATCTTCTACCTGTGAAAATAAGCTTCCTCTCTTGCTTTTCACCTTTCCTCCATAAAAGGTAATTTTATTTTCTTTCTGTATATGAATTTAACATCAGCAGTTTTTGAGAGGATGATGTATTACAATTTTTTTTGGGCCGTTTTACCACTGTTGTATGATTTTTCGCCAGAAAATCTTATTATGCAGATACAGCAGTGTATGAAGGGAAAGTGTATGTATAATTTTATTCCAAGAAAGAAACGTGTGTCTGTAGAAGAAAAGAATGCTACGAGAAAATATAGTAATAGAAACATTAAGCACGAAGTAAATATGGTACATCTTGTATGTTGAATTTAAATCAGCTTCTCATCAAATGCCTCGCCATCGTTTGGGTGCAGGACGGAATCTGGTTTTCTTCTTCTGTGACATTGAATTGATTATCATACGAGCTGAGACATCTGTCGCGTACACATCATTGAAATTCCAGCTTGTCTTTATCTGATTCGAATCATCCTACAAGACAGTGAAGGAAGGGTTAAGGAGATCGTACGGGACAGGGGAAAAGTTTGATCGTGACCTGATTCGCTATGGTCCACAGGAGTGTGGTAAACTTTTACCCGGTGGACTGGAAGCTAATGATGTGTGAAATTTGGAGCTTTACTTCTGGGAGTTATCGGAGCGTTTTGCTCGATTTTTTCCCTCTTAAGGAACACTGTACTGTGTGTGTTGTGCTGTCGGAAAACCACGTTAGTGAACATTTTATAGCATAAAGCCAAGGTTAAAGGCTGTACGATGGTTTCATTATCTTACCCTTTTGATATGTTCCATATTTCGGATAAAGATAGCAAATGGCGGACATCAGCCACTGTTTATGGCTGTATAATGTAGCTGCAAGCGGAAAATGAACTTTTTCTTTTCGTGCGTCACCGACACACACACGAGCACATACGCTGGTAAGGGAAAAAGGTGGCATTGATGTGACTCGTGACGGTGACTCTCCGTTGACGAAGGATGAAGTAGTCAGAAAATCGGGTAAAATTGTGCCCATTTCCCAAGCGAGGGTGTGCACCCTAGCTATGTTCCCGTTTTGGCACACGGATAAAAAGGGGCAAAACATGGCTTTTCTCTCGCTTCCCTGACATGACATAAGCGTCGTGTTTTTTTGTGTTCTGTGCCGAAACGAAATTCCCCAAAAAATGGAAAGCGGAGCGGATGTAGTACATTGGTGAGACGGAAAACATATGTCAAAAAAGCAGACGGCTCAACCGAATAAAAAACTACGTCAGATGAAGGGCGAAAAGACACTCACGTAGTCGTACGCACACCACACTTTTCGGTTGAAAAGTGAGGGATAAAGAATGCTAATCTCAACCCGGTCGGTGGTAAGTCGGTTTGTCTTTCTTTTTTATTTTTTAAATGTATACCTTCTAAAAGGCGTTTCACATGTGAAAAAGGTGAAAATTGTTACCACACCACCACCGGGTTGAGATTGGGGACGGTTTCTTGGATATGTGTATGTGGTGGAGGGGAGTTGAGATATTTTTTTTTGGTATAAAAGCAAACGCTATCAGTGTGGATGAATCTTGTTGCTCACGAACATTTCACCTCTTGTGCCACGGTACGGGCGAGATAAGCCCCTGGAACAAATGTGGGATTCGAAAGGCCACATTCGTGTTGATGGATGGTGCAAGCAAGCAAGGTGAAAACCCCTTTTTTCTGTCCCTTTCCTATCACTTCTTCTGCCACCTCCATCACCAGCACAGTGAAAGTGTTGGAGCGCTAGAAGACGCGGTTTACCGCCCGGGAAAGAGCTAAACGCACACGTGGCATACGGTCGGAAAAGCTAAACATGTGCGCGCACACACACCCTTTTCGAGCATTGAGTTCCCAAAACGTCGAAATAAGTGTGGTTGTGGTTGTGCGAAACTTCATAAACGTAATTTATTTAAATTCTTTAATGCTTTTCTGCATGATTTCGGATGGATGAGACTCGGAACAATCGTTGCAAAATGTGGGAGCGTTGTGCGGCAATTGTTTGTTACGGTTGCGCTATCATGGGTTTGAACGTGAAAAAGCGAAAAGGCATTCGCCGGGCGTTAAATATTCTTTTCGGTTTTTGTTTCGAAATAAACAGATTTATTTCTCGCAGAGCAAAAAAAACAGATTAGATGAATGTCTGCCTGTTGGTGCGAAAAGCATGTTTCAATCTGTGAAAGACTTAAAACAGCAGGATGAGATGGAAAAGAATTTTCCATTGCCATGCAAACGTACGGAAAGAAGCGTAATTTGCTGGAATGATGTGGAACATTATCACCATGAAGTGGTGGTTGCTGGTTGGTTTGCTTTTGCGTTGATAATGCGTGCAATGATCTGTGTTTTGTTTGTTTATTAATTACCATATGCAAAGAGTGCAAAGCTGGCACCGCAAATGTGAATGGTTAATTAATGGGTGGGCTTATCTTATGTATGCTGCGGGATATTGCTGTAGCGCAAATTTTTGTCACTGGTGTGAGGTTTAAGTAACGAAGAAATACATTGAAGTAGAAGGGAATAATGACGCGATTAACTTCCATATTTCACGCAAAGATCTGTGTTTGTTTGTCATTATTTAAGTGGAAAATTTCTTTCCCAGAAATATTCTTTCAAATGGATGTGTTCTATTTACATATAAATAATTGTTCATTCGTAATCTAAGAAACAATCTAAACAATAACAAAATAGATTTCAATGGAATGAAATTAAAATAAATCAATCAGTTCCATCAATCAATATCCACCCACTTTCAAACAGTCAATTTGCTTTTAAACAGTCAATTTGCTTTGTAAAGCCTGTTTGAGCTCCTCTGAATCAACATGACCAACATGACATAAATTCAACATGACCTTGAAAAATATTATCAAAAATATAAATCACGTTTTATTAAAAAAAAGCAACTTTCCAATTACATCGTTTAGCATTGTAGGTATACCACAATAAAATATGTTAATTTATTGTTTTACTGTTAAGTTTATTAAATATTCTATAATATTCTATTCTATAGTTTGATTTTCAAGACTTAAAATGTTTTTTAGTTTAAAATTTTTCATACTTTTTTGTGGTTGTGCAAGAAATTTTATTTTTTAAGCTCAACAATCAAATTGATAAGATTGCTTTTCTTACTGTAAATAAAAAAATAAAATAAGTCAATTCTTAATTTTATTCACCCTTTGTTAAGTTTAGTATGTCAACGTTTAAGTCATGCCACGTCTTATTTATTCTAAAGTCGTCTTTTGCTGTGTTTGAATGAAAAACATCATGTAGCAGTTTTAAATTTTATTTTACTTCAGAAAAAGTTCCTAACGAATCTTGCAAATGGTTCCGCAAAGTATTCATCTCACATTCATCTCAACGCATAGGCCTTACCATTTCGCACCGTTTAGGTTGGGATAAACATATTTACTTCCTCTTTAATAGAGCCCTTGCCAACGAGCCTAGAAAGGACACACATGCGTGAGTGTATGTGTGTGTGTGTTTTCCATTAAAAAGTTTGTTCCGGAAATTTGCTACTCCGTTTTTGGTTACTTTTCCGGTACGTGAGCCTTCGAAGGTTTCGCCTGGCTGAAGGTGTAAGTATGACTTTCCTTCCCTGCGACTAAAAGATTGACGATGATGATGGAAGGTACTATTGCTTTCCTATAATAAAAGGGAATGAAAAAAAAAAACACTCCATACATCGTAGGATAAAAACACGAGGGATTGGGGGGAAAAGCGGGAAGTTACATGTTGCAAGATTTACTTCCGTTTTATTGTGTGCTCGATGATGAACTATGTGTAATGCGTGTATGGTTTTTTTGTTTCTTTCGTTATTTTCCGCGTAAGGATTTCCCGCGAGATGTGAAAAGTAGTACAAAGGCGGAAAAATTTATGTTCCCCTGGGGGACATTCACTCAAACACGCACACACACACACACACACACACATGCAAGCAGAAGTGAAATAAGACGTTAGACGAAATGTTTTTTGTGTCTTTCCCAGCATCTAAACGACACATGGTAACGAGGCATTTCTTTCGAAACGAATGAAATTGGAAAACATAGACACATCAGAAAAGCGTCCCAGCGTTTGCCAGTGTGCAACTGTTTGGAAACACTTCGCGCACTTGTTCCGTTGTGAAATATTTTCTCGCAAGAACAGTGTTTTTTTTATAAATTCTTCAAGTATATTTGTGCGAGGTACCAAAACTTTTTGTCTTGGTAGATTTTTTGTTCAGTTTTTATTCTTCATTATTTGAAGCATTATATTACTAGGCACAGCGCATCGTTAAAAATGTAAGCTTCTTACTGTATCGGGTTCGGTAAAAAGTATTTCCGTTTTAGTTTGTTCCGTAAGAAACATTTATATTTCAATTTTGGGAATGTTGTAAGAAAATATTTGTTTTATTCATTTATGTCCTTCTTACGCCTGAATTTCTTTAATTGAAATGTCTATGTTATTTACGTTATACAATAAAAACGTGAATTGGCATATGCAGAGAGGAAATAATTTATAACATCGTACTATAACTTTTTAATTTTATTTTTTATCTTAGCAATTTAAAATAAAGTTTCCTTGCGATTGTAAGATTCCTTAAATTTATTTAAATTACAAACTAAAAAATATTTTTTTTTAATTCAATTTTTGTTTAACAGTAGTTAGCAGTTTGTTTACTTTAGAATTGTTACATTTTTTTTGTTTCACAAAAAAAAAATCACCATTTTCGGCCGCCTATAAATCATAACTACTAAATTACTGTAAAACTTTACGTTTGGTAGTACTTTTGATTAAAAATGCATATCTCAATACGCTTTCCCTCTTCACCAGCATGCTGGCAGCTACTTGAGAACTTTTCTTTTCCGCACACAATCGATTCCCTACCGACCACCGTTACGTCGTTCCACCGTGCTGAACAAATATGGGCACCTGCACAAACCCAACGAAAGGAGAAAGTGTCTTACATCATAAAGCATCTAGCGCCTCATATATCATTAAAGGGAAGGTAAGATCTACTACTGCCAACTCGTACGAGCGTTGGTTAAAGCCACACCAAATCCATCTAGCGAAGGATAAAGCTCTAAAAAGCACCATTGCAAACGTAACGCTGGTATAGTGTTTTCCCATCCTCACTAGCTATGATTTGGCCTGGTATCAACCAGCAAAGAAGGGAAAGAAACGAGCGAAGGAGGGGTGTGTAAAAGTCCCAGCAAAACGGTACCGTGGTACCTCGGTGGGCTAGCCAACAAAATGGGTTCGCAAGCACACCGGAAGTGTGCGAGAAAATTATTGCCGAAAGACATTTATACTTGCGATTGTTGAGTTAATGTGTCGTAAAAATGCTATAAAAATATTAAACGCATGATAAATGGTTCACAATCCTTTCTCTCACTGTGCGTGCGTGTGTGTATAAGTTTTCGGAAGAGAAGAGACTGAGTGCTGCGGAAGGTAGCTTTTAACATGAATTCCTAGCTTTCTCGCTGTATCACTTCATCGACTAGCAGGAAACGAATGGTGACGGCTTTTTGACGACTTTTTTTTGCACACAAACTCCCTTTTCTCCCAGATTTACCCCCTATTCCGCCCATGCTAATGTTACAGTGGAAAAAGGTGAGAACTACTTTACTCAAGCAGCTAAAGCTCCGTTCGAAACTTCACCATAGCAAACGACATCAATGAGGGAAAGCAAAAAGGCATACTGTTTACGTTTAGCCGAGGGAATGGGAGGAACATTTTAATGTGCATCATAAGAGGAAGCACATTGAAGTGGTTTTGTTGCAAAGCGGGGGAAAAACACGAATGCTGTGTGCGAGGTAGAGATGCTTTGGTGTTTTGATTCGATGTTTGAATGTTTTCACCGTCAGCTGAGGTGATTTAAGTTTGCTTTTGTTGGTAGAGGATGGGTTCTGTGTTTTTTGGCAGAGACGGATGCTTAAGCATCTGTGAACGCGATAGGCACTCAAGTGGGATGAGATGGATGAGATATGAATGATGATAAACGGGCAATTAGTGGATGGATGAAAGGAGATTAAACTTATGCTTGAGTTAAAGGTGTTTCCGTTATACTTTTGCTACATGGTTCGTGCGGTGTGCGAGCTGTGATTTTAAGCATAATAAAAAAATATATAATGCCTTTTATAGATTGATATGATTTTTTTTTAAATGGTTTGTATGTTTTGATAGAGTGGCATTTTCGAAGAAAAATTGTGAAACAAACCCAACTTCGCAAGTGAAGAATTTCTGGACATATTTATGTGGAATTTCAATTTAGCAAAAATTAGATTTTCCACAAAATCAGACAATATTTATTCTTGAACCACCCCCAAAAAAATCTAGTTCATATGTGTCGGTTAACCACTAACAAGAAACGACCCCAAAAACCATATCACTAAGGTACATGGAAGACATGTTAAGCCGTTTTGTACCCAAGTGACCAGAACAAAGAAAAAAAAAACGGCCCAACTTGACAGCTTTTCCTAGAACTCTGGAAGCTACCACTCATCAAACGGGGAACCCATCAAGCGGTCGAGCCTTTTTTGGCGATAAAATGCCAATGTTTGAGGAATTCGCTCACGTTTCATGCCCGCGTTCACCATTTCATTTCCCAAACGCTTTACTTAACGCAATAGGAACAGATTGCCTTCGATAAGAAGGTGCCGAAAATGGAGCATTCTTGTTGAGACGCTAACTGGAACTGGGAGGGACCAAAGTTAACCATAATAATAAGAAGTTGCTGTAGAAGAATTTTCCGAAGGACGACGAAAAGGGGTGCGCTTCCGGTGAATGTGGGGCGGTAGGACGGGTGGGTGGTGTAAACGATGATGGAATGGTAGCGTAATTTGTAATATTTTCCACCAATTTATCAGCACTTTGACGGAGACCGATGACGGTGCGGATGACGGATAGGAAACCCAGGGGCCGCGGTACGCTTTTCTTCACGATTAGCCCTGACATTCCGACACGAGGCTATTGTCCGCTCATTTGGAAGGAGCTACAATTGATGGTGCTTTCCGTGTATAGAAGCAGACAACAAAATGGAGATGGTTTTACGCCGGAGGAAAAGGGGCAAAGGTTCTTATCGGTCTTTTGGGTTTGATACACGATCAATCCAAGAAATATCTTTCACGTCGTTTCGGTTAGACCATCAATAGAATTTCTTTGGCAACGGCACGGACTTCTTGCTAGAAAGCATCCACACCGAAAAGGAAATTACAATCCCTTGCTACCGGGAAAATTGTTCCACTTGAGGACGAATCTGTTCGGCTTCCCGAAAACTCCCCAAAATGTCAAGAATGATACGTAGAACGTGGGCTTTTTGTATTCCACTCATCACGTCCCATTGCTAATGGGTAGGATTCTTCTGTATTTTATTTTTTTTTGCATTCATCCAATGATTGTCCCTCGAGTTTTTCGTCTGGAAAGAAAAGACATCACTATATTATTTCCCATTTTTGACCCCCAATTTTTCGTCCATTCAACTAGAAGGGTTCCCTTCTCAAATGGACAAAGATGGACCAGAAGGATGGATCGATGACAGAGTTAGAAATAGTGAACCGAATTAGAGCGCAGGGGTTTTGATGTATGTGTGCACTGATTAGTATTTCGGTCACCGTCGTTGGGTCACGGCTGTGCTCGGAATATGTAATCTATGTGGCAATTCGATAGTTGTGTGAGGAATGATCGCATTTAGTGTACTTTAGGCCAAAAACTAATCATCCGTTAACATCGATCTGGGGACACTTTGCTTGGTGACAGGAACAAGTGGTTAGGAACAACCGTGAAAGTGTTTACTGAGAAGGTAAAATACCAAAAGGGCTGATGCAAAACTAAATTGTTACAATAATCAATAGTAAAAGTTTTTGTAATGCTTCAAACCCTAAGCCTATTCATGTCAACAAATTCCTCTGGTTGGTATTGAATTTATTTTCAATATCTTTACCACCCGGAGTGTCAGTTGTACAAAGAAGGAATTCCTCCATCAAAGCGCATTTCCATTCACGCATTGTACCGGTCGTTAATCTGGCAAAATCAATAAATACAAGCATCCGGCAAACTCCCATTAGACGCGCGTCAAAGTGATTCTCGGCTCTCTTCAAAGGGAATATTTCATCAATGCATAAATCAAAAACTTTGCCAGCAAGTGAATGTTTGTGTGTGATGTTGGTGAATGATTTTCTGTCTCCGGTTTCCTGTAGCTAATGCCCAGATATTCAGTGGACAGATTTCCACTCTTCAAAGGGATGGTTGGGGCGTACCAAAGGCGGCAGCACTGGAAGGATATTTATAATATCAATTATTCATTGCCAGTTTCAGAGAAATTTCGGGTTGTAATGATCTGTTGGCAGGAGGTCGTAATGTTGATGAACGAACGGTTCTGGAATGAATTGTCTTCACATTTCCGTCTTAGGGGAAAGGTTTTGTGAAGGTTTATAGATCGTTTTTAATTATTTAAAGCTGACATGGCTTCTAATACTGACTCATGGATTAATAATGATACAATAATATGGAATACGAAATAATTTACTGTCAAATTTAATAAGGTTCTTTTGTCGTTACAACTCATTTATTTTTATAAAACTTATAAAACACAAAAAATTATTTCTCACTTCGATTATTTTATATGTATAAATATAGTGTACAATAAATGTGCTAAACAAATAAAAAAACACTTCAATAGCATATATTTCTGTTGTATTTTAAATATTTTTACTTAATTGTCATTTTTATTTGCCATGTTTACAAATTACGATTTATAGAATGACACTTTTTCCCCATGGAAATTATATTTATTTTACTGTAGCAATCAATTTCGATAAATTTTACGATTTTTCTTTCATTAAGTCCCACCCGTAAGGCACGAATTGCCTATCTTTTTTTTTTACATCCCTCCATGCTGTCCCGAGCGTAAACGGTGGCAAGCAAATCACCCCGGCAAACTCATTTGCATCGCGCCAAAACGGGAATGAATTTTTACGGGTCGTTAAATTTGCTTTCCTGTTTCCCCAATCCCCGTTTGAAGCACCCCGTTAAAAATATGTGACCCCATTTTTCGATAGGACATTTCGTAGTGGTAGGAATTGAATTGAATCCACTCCAGGGCATGGTGTGAGCTTTCTTTTGGCATGGGAACAAAAGAAAGAAGGAAGCAGCGAAAAAGAAATCGCACGTTTATTCGCTAATAAATACTGTCCCAATTTTCTCGTTTGTCGTTGCATTGCAGTAACTTTACACCCTATAGGGAATGATTTGAAACAATAAAACAAACAGCAAAACGGAAGCGGAACATCAAATCTTGAGCTGGAAAGTGGGACACGGGATGTTATGTGAGCGTGCAAGAAAACCCGGGGACAATGTAGCGTCGTTTGCTATACAACTTGCATAGGGATTTACGTACGTGGCGTTTAGGGCCTTTGGGGAGTTGCTCTGACAAAGTAATAACGCATAAACAGGATATGCTTCTGCATGCATGAAACTTATCGGCTGGGCGGGAAGAATTATGGTATGAGTTGATTGTTTTTGGGGTTTTATGTTTCGCCATGATTAGTTGCTGAAGTTACATTGCTTAAATTACTAGCTTTAAAACCAACAATTTTCAGTAACTTCGCCACAAAAGGTAATGCACGTTGGTATTATAAGGGCTACATAAACATTTTAAACAAATATATTACAGCAAAGAATGATTATTATCATTTATTTATTTTTAACTTTAAGTGCAAATCAATCTAAAAACATTGAAATTTTAACTTTATGTAAACCTTGAAATGCGTGTGGAGTAAAAGACACAGCAAGAAGTTAACGATAAGTTTGAAAAGGTAAAACCACAAGAAGGCGGTTGTCGAAAGTTTGTACCAGATTACCCATCTAACCGACTTACCACAACATCCCAAATTCTTTCATCTTGATGGGTTGAAATGTTTGATAACTTGATAATTCTAAGAATTTAATGGCTTCCATCCACATGTTTGCTATTAAGAAAATCGTCTAAGATGTGGCTTTATAAGCAATCAATTCTGTAATCCCATGTGTGAATGTGCAGCCTATTATAAGATTAAAACACATTTTTCAAAACGAGATAAAATGAGTAAGATTTTTGCACCATTTCACTGAACTGCAATACATTCGCGTAGAAAAGCTTCCCGGCGGTCAAGATGATGGGTTTCTGCGAACGATGAATCATGAAGAGAATTTGCTTTTGTACGGTGATCGATTGATCGTACCAGGCTAGCTGTTGAAGGGCCATCAACACTTCTTCACCCTGAAATGTGAATAGAGCAATTAGCATTTGCAATAAGCCCATGGTTTGGATAATTTTATCCATCACTAGCCTTATCAGTTAGCTGTGTTCCCAGTGTGCAGTACGTGTAGGTTTCCACTGTCACAATGAGCAGCAGTATGAGTACGTTTAAAATTCTTGAGTCAAATCCCTACAGAAAGGAGTAAAGAAGTGCTACAGTATTATGTATTCTGTGAAGAAGTTATTACCGTACCATCAGCAATATGTAGAAAAGCATAAGACACCATATGGCACTGCAGAATGTAAGTTGAATCAGAAGCGAGAGGTTGAGAGTGTCCTGTAAGCTCTGGGCGCACAGCAAAGTGTCCCGATGCGAGTCGATGACGGTGCTGAGTTGGGTTTGTGAGATGTGTTCCTTCAGTTCACGTATCTGCATTGCGGTCACTTGAAACATTAGGCATGTGATCCTGATGACGGACACATCCATCACGTCCTTAATGCACAGTGAAGATGCGGAGGTGACCGTCAACAAGCATATGATCAGCGTGTAGAAGGCAAAGTGCAGTACATTGAAGCGAATGTCCAGGTAGTAAAGGCTGAGTATGAGAAATATACACTTATATAGGTATAATATAAGACACTTTACTTATTTAGCGCCATACTTCATTTCACTGGATATGATAAACTCTTCCGGCTCGTTTGTTAAATTGTGCGTGTTACGAATGTAAACGCCAGTCGATGCTATCGGAGG
This sequence comes from Anopheles funestus, assembly GCF_943734845.2. Lineage (NCBI taxonomy): Eukaryota > Metazoa > Arthropoda > Insecta > Diptera > Culicidae > Anopheles > Anopheles funestus. Next base: position 79,145,899 of record NC_064598.1, on the reverse strand, counting down.
CATTACGCAGTACAGGATGTATAGGAGGAAAAAACATTTGCAACAGGTCACCGAAAACTTGTTAACTTTGCCATTCGATTTGATCAGAAACGTGTCAATGGCTTCCGAGTAGCGCTTGTTAGCACACCGTTGCAGCATATCAACCAACCGGTACAGATTTTCCCGTCGAAAGTAAAGGGCCAATATTTGCGAGTACAAGTAAGAGACAAAGGCTAACTCGGAACCCAACCGCAACAGCATTACCGTATCATCAATCTTTACCAATACGCGTGGCACAAGACTAAAGACCAGATAAAACACAACCTGACACCAGTACAGAAGTTTCGGCTTTTCGTCTCGCCCTAAACCAAACAGCGTCAGCAACCGGCAACCGATCGGGATCACTTCACGAGGATCGTCAATTTGCAGCAGCTTCATGATGCGTACAATCACCTGCAAACTGACCTATTGCACACTGGATCTGGATGGGCAATATGCTGTTTTATATGGGTTCGTTATGAAAATGTTCTTTACCTCTTACGATTGCGATGATATTCATGAAATGAGTGGATATAATAATAATGATAGTTATTACACAAACGGTGCAGTAGTTCTGTTTAACCAAACAACCAAATGTTTACCTCTGCTTTTGCTCGTTACAGGGAACAGCGAGTGATTTTCAAGTGAATTGCATCAGGTGCTGACAATAGCTTGGGCCAGATTATGAACGTTCAATAAATAACTCATCGTCCCAGCAACGGTAATACTGGAGTACTGTCCCATTTTACTGCATATTATTTTCCGGAGCACTGGTGCATTTACCGATTCAAGGGTACTTCTGTAATCATAGACTTTGTGGTAATTTGATTGTACATATTATGTGATTAAACTTCGTACTGTGCTTGTAACTTGGAGGACATTTAAAAAAACGTGAGAACGCAACATCTTGTTTTAGATTTCTGATCCAGGGAAAAGTCCCATGTGTAGCAGATTAGTATTGGATACTCACATAGACTTCAAGTGTTATATGTCAAAATGAGTATCAAAAGTTTTCATTTTATTAAAATTAATCATGAGTTGGACGAACGCCATTAGAAACATTATTAGTTTGAGTGAAGATTAGTTATCTCTCTTCAAACATCTGATACACCAGATGTATCATATGTTATCTGTCAAATAAGGTTTGGAGAGATCTAAGGATTTTCGCAAGGAAAACTAGTAAATATATGCATCCTATAGTTGATTCTCAAGGTCATCATAGTGTCTCTGCTCAGATGTCATTGCTTTGTAGTCTTTACATGCATGTATTTATTTCTCTGTACTTTAAATGACAGAGTTAGAAATCTTGTTCTTCTTCTTGGTCTGCTCATGGTCGAGCACGTCGCGAAGACATGACCAGGCCCCCAATCCTTTTCCAGGAAATTCGGTCTAAGGCTGCAGTCCTCCATCCAAGGGTGCATCCGATCTCCGACAGGTTCCACTACAGCTGATCCAGTCATCCAGCTCGCTGTGCTCCTCTACGAGCACCTGCTTGGTTGGGCATGAGTCCAGCACCCTCATCTTATGACCCAAGCTTTGGCAGCCTTTAGGATATCTACATCGCGAAACAGCTCTATCTCAACATCCATCTCTTTTCTATAACAAGTTATCTAGAGTGTTTATCTAGATACGATTTGTGCCTAAGATGATTTGGAATTGTTAATGTGACTGTGGACACGTTATACACCTTTTTGTGTTTTAGCCACTTTATTGGTAGGAACTGTTAAAAGTAGATTCGATAGCCAATCAGGACTCATACATACAAATATGCTACTGAAGGAGCATGGACTCTTCCAAGACTGACGCTTCAAGACATGTGTCATCAAGGAGAACTCCTCTGAATTTCCAATAATCATTATATCTTAAGACAATAAGATAAACATTTGTCATCTCATCGAGCTATATGTTCTTAAAAATATCACAATTTGAAATATACAGTCACTCAGTCACTCTTTTTTTTCTCCTAAGAGGCGTTTAGAGGTCATTGAGGAGTAGTTCTTTTGATATACTGTTTCAACATTATTTATTGCTTAAGCTATACCGAACCAGGATCCATTGTTTAACCATTCCCAACTTAGACAGTAAAGATTCAACGAGCTTTTAATTGCAATGAATAATTTAACCCAAGGTTTTGTGGCTGTGCGTTTAGCCCAGTCGTGTACGGCTTGGGAAAAAAACACTGCCTGTCCCTCTTGATGCGCGCTAATGTATGAGATGCCAAGAAAGGCATGAAGCGAATTATGAGCCTGTTTTTTTGTTGTTATTTGAAGCAAGAAGTATTTTTTTATGGATCTCCATGGTTGGTTTTTCTTTCGCTTGCATTGGAATTCTGACTCGTGCCGCTTGCGTTCCGGAACCGTGCTGTCTCTAAAGGCAGAAAGAAACGATTACAGGAATGATCCCATCAAAGCAGCGAATTCTCGTGCCCCGAGAATGGTAAGAATGGTGCGCTGGATCGTTGGGGCTTTCGGTCTACAATGATTGCATAAATTATCCATAATGTTCGCCTTCGCCGAAGGGCATGAAACGGGATTTCATTAAATTTTGTTGACGGGTACGGGTTCTCCTCCCTTCGTCGGTAACGGGGTTTTACATGGAGTTTGAGTAATGAGAGAAATTAAAATCCCACCCCAAAGAAGGGAGAGGGCTTAACGGTTCATGAAGAATTTCGTTCAAGATGTACCAAAAATCCCGATGGTTGCCATTTTTCTTTCCGCGGCGATTCATGGCGTACGAGAGTGATGCAGCCCTATTCGTGAAGAGTGGTCTGATGGTCTGTCATAAAGCATTGGGAGCTTTTGCTTCTAAACATAAGCATCATCATAGTTAAGGAATGAGCTGAAAAGATCCCGGGGAGCTATAAAGTTCCGAAATCGGGTTGCATATACTCTCGCTGGATGAGTTTGGTCGTAAAAAATCACGACGACATCGTTCGATATTTACGCCGGATACAGCCAGGATTTTGCAACCACTGGCACAACGCAGTCGAAGCGTGATTTCTTTCCTTCGAAATGATTTAATGCACTTTAACCCGTTTTAAGCTTGGTTGGGTACGGTTGCTAAAAAGCGCGCACTGCACTCTGCATGCATCTGTTTATTGTCCTCAACCATGAGAGTTAGTTGGCGGAGAACACGAGAATGTCAAGGTTCCGTTGCCAGCGTACGGTATTCGTTAGGTTTGACCCCATTTTGTGCAGTGAGATTTTTAAGCTCATAAAATGCAAATGGCATATAAAAATTAATGTTTTCCTGAAAGCATCAAGCGTACCAAGGGATATCTCCATGACTTGAGAGACTGAGCTTAAGTTAGCTTTAAAATAGTAAGCACAATTTCTTCTGTATACAATTTTCAAAATAATTGCATGGATTTCTTCACGCTTATTTCGCATCAATTCAACCGAAAACGGGCCCATCCATTAGCGATTCAATTTCCCAGCCGATTACGCCTCGAAAACCTCAAACGTTAATTCTCTTTGTCAGTGTGGTGCTGCAACCGTTCTAGAGACCGAAGATGCTTCAAACTCGTCAGTGAGCCAGTGGGTGTTTTGCTTTTGTTTTTATGCTCGGAATGATATGTCTGGACGCCACAAAGGCTGCAAAGACGAACTCGACATGTGCCCGGCCCTGGGGTGGTGAAATGCATTAATTTTCGCTGTGCAATTTCACCAAAAACTGATGCGAAAAGTGAACCAAAAAGACGTTAGCTGACGTTTCCAGCTGCCATCGGTTCGCTGTGGTTACCACCAGTTGCTGTGTCAAAGTGTCATTGAGCGTAGCTTTCTAATGGTGCCCACCGTGTGTGGAAAGGATGCACCCGTGTGTGTGTGCGCTTTTTTGGGCAGACGAGAATAATCAACCCAAAATTGGCACCAGTTTTTCGAAGTGCTCGAATATCTCTGTCGAAACGGGGAATCGGATTCAACACGTTACCTCAAACCATCAGACCGTTAATGTACGGAACCGGTAATGGTCAACCTCGGAATGGGCTGTTCCGGTTGTTCATCAGTCGAATGTAGAGATCGGATCCGTTGTTGATATTGTTGTTACCTTCCTGCCACACACTAGCAAATGGAGTTGGTTGTTGTTGTTGTTGCCAACATTAGGTTAGCCCCGTGTCTGGCATCGTTTTACCATTCGAATCCGATTCCGAGTTTTGTGGTTTGTTTCGCATAATAACAATCATGCTACCCACCAACCAACAACGGTTGACAACGAACGTCAGTCCGGTGCACATCTCGAACGGGAAGGTTTGCCGTCCAGCCGGTGCACTATATACCGTACTCAGGCTACAAATTACTTGGAATTCTAATTTCGTCAAGCTGTGTACACACTTGTCCACCGGATCGGTGTGACGGTTTTTGGGGCCGAGATAGGGAAACAGTGCGGTGGTAATTTATATGTACATATAAAGTAACGGATTAATGCGAGAAGCTGTGCCGACAAAGTGAACTTTTCCTTTTCCGCGTGCTTGAAGGCAGGTGACCACAGTTGGGATTGATGTGAAACGTTCGACACTCTTTGTTACAGTCAGCTGTATGGGAGGAAATGATACGACAATAGATATGTAAAACATTAAACGTGTGAATTCATCGTTGAATGGTTGTTGCTATACATTGTACTTGCTAAGGAAATATTGAAGAATATTTAATCTTAAAATAAAAGTTATCGATCGAAGCATTTTAGTAATCTGATGTTCAGAAAATGCAATTTATTTCGATTAGATGAAGATATCAAGTACATCAGATATGAAGTCAGATACAGAAATATTCAGGACTTTAATAATCCAAAAGAAAAGAAGTTTTAATTGATTATCTTACGTGAAAAAGAGATGGATTATCTCACTTTAAAACATTTCAATGTTTTTCGTTCGTTATTCCATGTTTTTAATAGTTCGAAGAAGGAATTTTATTGGATGCTATAAACAGTTTTTTGAACAAATTTGAACACTTTCATAAACTGGTTTTAAAGACGATTGTTGTCACTAAAAGGTTTCTTTTAAATGTTCCAATATAGCTACTGCAGTCAAAAAATATTTATTACGACTTAAAAGACACAACGAACAGGGGTTCAACTGTGTACTGTCGCTATCAAAATGTAACATTTAATTATTTAAAGAGATTTGTAAATAATTTATTTTAAGTATTTTAAAATAGTATATAGCGCGGCTATTTACTTTGAGGTCACTGATTTTAAAATGATTATTTATAGAGACATTTAATTATTAAAATTATTTAAATCTCTCATTCCTTTTTATTGGATTTCTTCAAAGCTATGTCATGTTATTTTTTTACATTTTGAATCTTTTTGTAAAAGAGCAAGTCGTTCTCCATTGTAGCAAATTTTCAACGAATAATTTAGGATATAATACAAAAGACTAACTTAAAAATACTCGCTTGAGCCTAATTTTTCATATATTTTATCACTTCAAATGGCCTTTGGTAGCATTAATAGTAATTTCATTACTTCAACTTGCAGTTCTTCCTTAAAAGAGTAATTGAATTATTTGATCATTGTTGTTTCAAAACATTGTGTAAACTCATTCCCATAATTACACACAAAAGCAACGCTGGAGGTATAACCTTTCTCTGTTCGATTTTTGTCTTCAACTCGGGTGATGACATTTTGCTGACCACCAACATGAACCTCTTTCATTCCACATGACGTTCCCTTCGTGTGAGGCTTCGAGCATATAACAAATCATCACGCTACCGTCATCGGGAAAGGGAACCAACCGCATGCGGTACGATGTCGGAACCGTCGTATGCAAACAATCTTTCTCTCTCTCTCTCTCTCTCTCTCTGCCTCATTGTGGTTCAAAAACTTAATGCCATCTTCAACCCCGTTTTCACGCCAACATGAGTGAAATGTTTCATCGTGGTATGACACTGACGGGGCTGCTGATGCTGTCCGGCATGTGCTTGTGACCGTTGTATAATGCTGAAGAGAGGGTTTTTGGTCTGGACATTTTCCGTACGAGAAGTGTCCGCTTTCTGGGTCGAAACACCGAAAACCAAGCGCACATATCGCACCGATGATACGGTTCCACCGAATGAGTGGAAAGGAGCCATTCGATGGAAAAACTGGGGGATTGCGGTTAAACGCCAGTGTGTGCGTTGTTTATGCTACATTTAATGATGTTGCTTTCAAAATATTACGGTTCATTGTTGGAATGTTCGTACGGTGAAATCAACTGTCGGCATCATCGCGGTGTAATGTGCCAGAAAGAAGAACGATCCTTATGCAGGGCGGTACAAGGTACACCAGCTCAGCCCGAAATACTACACACAAGGACATGTGTTTGTGGTGTTTTCCAAATGATGTTCTACACCGAGCGAACTGTAGGTTGAGGACAGTTCCAGGGATCCGAATATCGCTACGAATTGGTGCTTGAGCTTGTATCCTTCCTAAGCATAACAATAACAAAAGGTTCTGATAACAGGCTAACAGCATAAAAAAGAAAAAAAGATATCCACAAAATCAACCTGTATCGTATCGGTACAAGTGATCTAATGGCAGAGAGAAAAAAATGCATTCCGGTGTTTTATAATCCAAACACACCGATATGTACTCACAGGAAGGAAAGAATGAAAAGTGATGCTACGAAAAACCAGGGCCAGGACACGACCGGTACCCGGATTTACCGAAGCCAAGGTACGTAAAGTGACGAAAAATATTATTTTTTAATTTCCCCTTACGGATGAAGTACGTTTCGGGCCCAGCAGCACTAGGCCGGATATTGGTTTCAACCTTAACATCAACAGAGTTGTAACAATATTTCCCATATTGGCCTTCTTGTAGGCTCGTTACCTCGTGCTTTCGGTATGTGTATTCTTGCAATCTCGAGGGGAAAAAAGCTCTTCAAGCGTTAAGGTAAGTTTATGTTTATTTTAATATAAAATGGAAGAGGTTCGGAATTTTTGTTAAAATTGGGAAAGGAAATTTTAGATCAGCATGTTATCCTTTCGTCGATTAACATGTTTCAAAATCCTCTAGCCTGAGGTCGATAAGGAACTTATGGGTACATTGTTATGAAAGTAAACGCAACAAAAAATGTCTCGTGAGACGATAATGGAGTAAGTATTTTTATGTTGGGTGCTAATCGGTATAAAAGGCTTATATTTTCAAACCACATAGGTACAAATAAGATGAGATGTTTTTTCTGAAATGTTTCATAAAATTTGGTACGATAAAAACTAGATATATTAAAAATATAAAAAAAATATTTGTAATAATTTGAAATTTGTTATATTAATTGAATTTAACATTAATTTTAAACGTTAAATTCAAAGTCAGTCATTGTTTTCGATTTTTAAATGCAAAATCCCATATGGCCCGAATCGCAGGATAGACTTTCCTGAAAAGGCAAACAACAAAACCAAAAATAAAAAGGCACAAACACATCTCTTGTGGATGTTGTGTTGGAAAAGCATAAGAATATTTTCGTTGCACATTAATAACATTTTTTTTATTAGAGTTAACATTAGTTAACAAAAAAAAATATTTGAAATACATCAGGCGCCTCCTTGGGAGTGGCCCGGTTGGTTATGTGATAAACGGCGCAAGTTCTACACGACAGGATCGAGTATCATATCTAGACTGTGACTCACTGGGGACTTTCCCCCCTATCAAAGACTAACCAACCGCCTACTTTGTAAAATAAAGCTTGATTTGGCTAGACAGTTCTTAAGAAACAGAAAACAACCAGGCGCCTCCACCATGCGCTTAATTCTTAGTTTGACATTTTTTATAGCATCAAACACTTTTGATTTTTTCTGTTTTTCCCCCATTGAAATAATTTTAATTATTTTTTTTATTCAGATAGAACGGCCGGGGTAATTTTAATTGTTAATGTTATTACAATTCAAATATTTTATAAAAATTTCTTTCTTGTACATATTTTTAATACCTGCTTGAAATGTGTAAAACATGGGACACGTGATTAAATTAAAAGCAGAAAACATAGGTTTTGGTTGATGTTTAAACGAGTTAGAGAAAAAAAAGAACAAAAAGAGAATGAAAATAGTTGTGCCACTCTTCGCAAAATTGGTAACAGTCTGTGTAAAACTATTTTCATAAGTATCATGTGACATGAATGCATCGTCGACAGACGTTTCGATTCGTTACATTCCCTTTCTAATCCTTTGTCGGTTCCTATGGCGCACGCCATACCGATCCAGCATCTAGAACAGTGTACCATTGAGCCATGGGCAAATCAAACGAGTAAGCGGTTATTTCGCAAGTGGCGCAAATTTATCATTCAATCCACTCTTTCACAATTTATGAGACACGCGGCTCGTTTTCATTTTGGTGGATTTATGCGTTACCTCACTTTTCAGCACCATAACCCTTCTGGCCACGTTTCCATGTGTGTGTGTATGTGTGTATATTATTGTGCGATTTGTGAACGCGGAAACCTCTCGTTTCCATTCACCTACTCCTTTTTATGGTATGGCAAAGTCTCCCGCTGGAACAGGTTATTGTCACGAAAATGCAATCCCCGTGAAGTTGACTGCTGTGACACGATATGGCAAAAGTAGGAAAGGCCACAAAACGTACCGAACTGTACACTGTTGATAGTTGAATCGCGAATTCAGGTAAGATCAGAGCTGAATCGGGAAGGTTTTTGTGGTACGGGCCATGTTCAGCACGAACATAAGGTTATCAATCATTAGCAGTCAATAGTGTGTGCCTCCGAAACTCGTGTGGGACATGTGGAATTGTTTAGAAACGGTTCGAGGAGAGTGTGATACGATGGGGACGATGTGCACTCGTTTGTTCGCAGCAATTTGATGCCGGAACTGGTGTCAATGAATGGATTGGGAAAGCCGATTGCAATGGAGCAGCAACCCGAGCATAATGGATGTTCGATGGCAATATTTGCGAAATGGACCACCAACGCAGGTCATTAGCCATACCCGGGCGGGCGGAATGAATGAAAAGGGAAGCCAACGAGTGGAGAGGTTGATGTTTTGAAATGGTTTTGCAAAATATATGAGGCTGTATTTTGAATGCCTGCATGTACACATACAAACACACAATAGGCAGGCAACACATTTCCAATCCAATCGGTGTACCGTGGGTAACGTGCAAGAAAGGGAGAAAAGTTGGACATCTGAACTTATCTAGCTGAAAGCGGAAGCTGAACGAGTGCAAAACATAAGACCCTGGACGTGATGAAGCACTTTGCAATTAGTTCGATTCTAACGCCTTATCATTCATCGGGAACCCAGTTCGGCACTAGTTTGTTGCAACATTAAAAGCGTAGAAGCAGGAATGCTCCCTACCTAAACTACACTTCCAGCAGCAGCAGTTCCTCGCTACAAACACTACTAAAGGAAGCAGACGGTTTACAGGGCAGGGCAGAAACCCTTTTGTCATTTCCGACAACCGGGAACGCAAAAGATATACGGCTGCACAAGGTAACAATCCGGTTTTGTGTGGCTTAGGATTAATGTGCAAAATCGAGCATGCACCTGTGTGTATGTGTGTTGCGCCGTGTATTGTAGTTTGCGTTGAAAAGGTGATTGCCGTTTGAATTTGCAACGGCATTGTTGCTTCACAAGGCAAATGGCTATTTATGGAGAGCGCTGTGTGCAATTATTTATTACATTCGTCCGAGGTGCTGACGTGCTCACGGCGATGCAGTAAATGTCGGTTCGCATATGGTTTCGCAGCAATGTTTGGTCTAATGATGTTTTCGAGGGATGTGAAATTGATGCGAGGAACGGAGGGAAAGTGATAACGTAGTGCATTGATAATAATGTTTTCTACTTGGCAATCTGGAATGTGAGATACTTCGGAAAGCAATATAAATCTTGATGAAGAATTCAAAAAAAGAATTTATGAGTAATGGAGGAAAATATTCAACTCCTGGAAGACAATAATATTATGAATAATAACAAATAGTATTACAGGTTGCATACATTTGGGCGTATAAATAAAATAGTATCTGCTGTGTTCTTTTATTTTTTTCAGATAGACCATTTATGGGACCACCTTCTGCAAGCTTAATAAATAAGATTTGCTCCTTCGTCATATCAATGATTCTGATTGACATACCTATCCACATGGGGAAACGTAAATAAATTAGACTTCCATCCTAGCCTCACCACAATTCGTCACGATTCATCTTAACGAAAGCAGGCCAATTCGTTGCATACGGCAAATCAAAAATGATCGTACACAAATTGAGATGCTGCAGCTGCAGTAAGTAGATTGTTCGGTGAAACAAAAGAGAAAAATGGCTCCCACCGTTACCATCATGAACCGGTTCGGAAGCACTGGTTCGAAGCCACAATCGAAGATGATTGTTGATAAGGATGATGATTGGTAGTGCGCCGCTGCTGCGTGAACATTGAGCCAATGAATCAACCGGTCAGTATGGCTACCGGCAAGCCGGAAACGATGTAACGTTTGTACGTGACCAAGTTGACGATCGAAAACCATTCGGAACCCCGCGTGCGTATATGTGTTTCGTTGCCGTTTAGATGGAAGTTGGTTGACTCCAAACGAAGAAACAATATCCGAGAACTTTTCCTGATCAGTGGACAACTGCGTGGTGTGTAGAACGTGTGGCGAATGTGAATGTGTGCCGGCGAAAAACCTCACCAAAAATGGTCCGAAAGTTGGGACAACTGCTGATGAAAATTTGTCCGAAATTGATTTATCCTTCAATATCCATAAATTGTTCCGTCTTCTAATAAATCCAACCTTTCTTACAGAAGTCGTTCGAAGATGAAGAAAAAAAAACGAAAGCCGACAAGGGTGCTGGTACGTGAGAAGAAAGCTCCACAAGCAAAACGATGATGAATGCCGGGACGATTACGGTCCCAAAACCTGGGCACGCTGGGGTAGGTTTTTGTTATCCATCTGGTGAAAGGAAGGAATTGGAGGCATCTTCAGAAGTCAATCCCCTCTTATCCTGGTGCGACGAAGGCAAACATGTAAATTTAATGTCTACCGGCATCAAATATACATACATTGCAAAAGGGATTTTCATTCCCTGCTTCGGATGCACCGTACTCAGATACGGGCTGTTGTCGAACTTTCCCCATACAAGACAACGAACACAGCACTGTGAAGATGTTCTAGTCTGAGAAGCACCGATCGACCCTTGAAAACACACCGTGGTAGCCGGGGTATTCGGGTCTTTGGATTTGGAACACATCGGGAACACGTACGCTCTGTGTCTGCACGTGCCCTTCCGGGCAGGATGTGCGACAGTAAAGAAAGGCATTTTTCTTCGTTGTGTCCATCCCTGTACGTTTGGGGTTGGGGTTCATAATGTAGTAGATGCAGTACGATTCGCTGAAGCTCCTGGGAATATAGCAAGACTGTTTCTTCAACCTGTATAAAAGCCCCCAAACGATACAGTGACGTTTCGAAAGCGCGTCGTACAACAAACACAATTTAAAGCTCATCCGTTTGCTCTGCTGGAAGCTGGACGGCAGGTTTTCAAAACTTAAACCTGCGACAGAAACAACAAAAAAACAACGGACCATAAATCCAAATGCAATCGTAGTAAGATTGAGCCCAGAAAGGTCCAGTATTATTTTTGCTGTCACGAGACAACCGTTCTTACGGTGGGGGGGTGGATTTAGTATGCGAAAGAGTCGCACACAAAGCTGGCTAGCTTTATTCCAGCCCTACCGAACCTACCGGGAGGCGGGTGGGTAAATGTATTAGATATAGCCACACGGAACTCAACAAATCCAAAATACCGGATCTGAAATTATCATAGATATTGTTAGTTTCCTTTTTGCAAAAAGAAAAGCCGAGATGGTTCGCTACTTATTCCCAATGTTCGAAAGCTTAAGGATCGGTGTGGCTGGATTTGCACTCAGGTTATATTGTCCTGTCTCCTCTGCCTATTCTGCCTCGATAGCACAATTTAGCCTAAAGAATGTTTGCACTTTTTTTCTTCTTCCTTTGTAGATCTATTGGTAGGCCTAGCAGCCATCGGGAACTAAACGACAGGTCACAAATCCTGCCAAGCTTTGCATTCCAATAGCATTGTTAGGAGAGTTTTTATATGTTACATTACACTGTCAACTTGGTCCATTGTGCTAGGTTTTCCTTTGTAAAACAATTCCTTTCTGGATTCGGGGGTAGATTGAACTGTTTTGCAACCCCATTTTCACACACGTCCCATGTATGACCATTATCTTTATTGAAGTTACAAATGGTTCGTACGTGAAATGATAATGCTTGTTTGTGTAGAACTGGTTGTCGACGAGATTAATTTTTGCACAGTGTTAGAGATCTCAATATGTAACGACCTTTGCCGCTCGGCAACGTATGGCCAATGTAGAAATAAAATCATTTTTTAAAAATAATAATCTATATGGATTTTAAATTTTAAATTTACTCAAAAGAGGTTTTAAAAAAAAGTAAGCCTCCTTTGAAAGTGTTGGTAGTTCTTTGATTTGACTTGTACTTTTAATGGTTTTTATTTCTTTTCTTGGTGATCTTGAACAGGTTACATACTAGATTTAACGCTTTTAAATGTTCAAAACCGTAACAACACCTACCAGTTGAAGAAATCTCTTTTCCTCTTCATTAAAATTACTACCGCCTAAGCTTAGCTGACGGCTGAGTGAATGCACGTGCGAAGATATTCGCTAACACTCTCAATATCCGACACCATCGGGAATTTGGCTGTATTGTTGCTGCCTTCTAATTAGACCGACGCTTCCCAGGGCTTGCCCCCCGACGGTGTGCTCGAAATGCCACACCTAATTTGCATAATAAACGAGTAAGTCCACGCATAGTCACGCTTCACCACCGGTGGCGGCGGTGGTGGTAACACCATTTTGTACCCGCGCACCCGCGGAAGAAGTTTTGACGCCACCGTTTTCGATGCGGTAAGGTTGCCGTGTTGGCATGTCAAAGGAACTAATCTCCTTTCCGCCTAATACGCGAAACGATTCTTCCATTCTTCCCCGCCACCTGTTTGTTTGGCATTATTCAATTTCCTTCCCACCCACCCCCATCCTAATAAAGCTAATTCTATCGAAATTTAACTTCCATACGGTCGACGGGCTATCCGGTCGACGCCTTTTGCAGATCGCACCGGGTCGCCTAATGATCTCATGGGAAAGGTGGGCTTCGTTAGGCTCATCCCGACATTAATCACATTTTCCGCACAGTAATGTAAACACAATAAATATTAAATCGCTAATTGCAAAGTCACCTTGCGCGCGAGTTCCTTCCCCTCGCATACTGTAGGACGTGTAAAAATGGTCGAAGGCAATCGTTCACCTTGAAGGTTTGCGACTTCTACATGCGTGGGTGCGTTCGGTTAGGAATTAGCCGAGAATTAGGGGAAGTGGGAACTTTTTCCTCATCAAGGGCGACCGATGAGACGCGTTACCATAAATCAGCCCCCATAGTGCAAGGGCGAACACAGTTTCGAGTCGCTTTGGCTGATATTCCATCAGCCCGTCAGCTCGACTGACGTGCTTTGTCAGGCATCATTACCCTTCGACCTGTGGTTCGTGCTCTTAAGCTTTACTCGCGCGTTAGTGTGTGCTACCGAGGTGGAAGAGAAAAGTTTTTCCCACATCCTAGAAATTAGTTTGATCACGCAAAGCAATTGTTAGGGACATCATCCATACCCAACCCAGCTGGACGAAAAGAACCCGGGAGAAATTGTACCACAAAGCCGGGAGTTGTTCCGTTCTTATCGAGCGGTTAACGGTACAGGTGCGCCATGCGTGGGCTATAATCTTACCAACCTTGGCTTAGATGGCAGTAAACATAAACTTACACGTGTACTTCTTGATCTTCCCGGGTGCGACATAAACACACGCAAGTCTTGCTTGCTGACGCCCATTTACTTTCGTCGTCCGGTTAGATTACGGTCAGGCAGTGTGAGACATGGCTTCTTGGAGGTCAGTTTGGAGTGGAGTCGCGATTACACGCTGAAATAAAAACCTGTTGGGCGTTATTTACGGTGTTGGCAATGAATTGAACAGGGAAGTACATGAAGCATTTCAGCTCATGGATTCATGGAGCCACTGGGAAAATTTAATGTACAGTGATAAGGCAATCACTTTAATAAAATCAATGTTATCAACAAATTTGATTTATTGAACAATTGAGTTGAATGTTGTCATTAATCTTTTTTTTTGTTTTATTTTTTTTATTCACTAAGAACGGTGTTTTTATAGCAATACGATCAGGGCGTTTCTTATGAATAAGAATAAAAATGAAAATCAAGAACGGTTGGGCCGTAATACTATTCATTTATTTGACCATATTTATTCAATTTCCGTGTATTATCGACCTAAACCTATTCAAGAGGATTTCCACACGACAGGACCGGTTCCACACGACAGGACCGGTTCCACACGACAGGACCGGGAATCAAATCCCATACGGACCGCCTCTCCGCAGAAAAGGCTTACTATAGTAGCAAAGACTGACTATATGGCCGTGCTATGGACGTACTAGAGAGAGAAAAAGAGAGAAAGAGTGAGAGAGAAAGAGTGAGAGTGAAAGAGAGAGACTTATTTTCCTCATCTATTTCAGTTTTCTATTTCAACATTTAAAAAAAAGATTCCTCTCAAATATTATAATTTTTTTAATGTTTAGTATTCTATACTGTAAAAATACCTTTTTATGCAGAGCTTTTATCAAATGTTTTAGTTGTTTCACAATTCGTGTTATCGCAAAACTAGTATTATTAGAGCTTGAGAGCTATTCAATAGCATAAATTTTATTTATAAATGGTGAGAAAGAGAAGGTAACAATTCCCTAATTTGTTCCAGAATATCAGATAATCTTCTGTAGAACTAGTGTTAGGTCAAGAGCGAAAAAAGTACCTCTATCGCTCCACTCATCTTATTGTGCGCGCTCCCGCACAGCCCACGCGAAAAAGAGGTAGCTCCGTACGGAGCGCTACACACAGGAGCGATTGTGCGATGCGCTCCCAGAAGCGAATTATCGTACCACAAGGAGCGCTACACACAGGAGCGATTGTGCGAAGCCATTTAAAATTTCCTAAGGCTATAGCCTTACGCTTTTTTGGGAAATTTTGCAAAAATTCTTAAATTGATTTATTTCAATGCGAATCGGTTGCAATAAGCATCTTTTCACTCAAATAATGCTTAAAATTTAAAAAAGCATACAAATAATTAAAAAAATCAAAAAAATCTATACATTTACCAATCTCCAAGGCTCATTTTTGCACCAAGTTTTGTCTATAACTCGGTCGGTATCCAACGGATCGCCAATCTTTGCCTGTGGTCGCTAGATGGCATCAATAACTACATTTTCTTCTTGGACGGCCATGCCCTCAGATGTCTGTGCCAGAAGTTATTCGAGGAACCAAGTTCCATACCCTGTTTGTGAAAATGTAAAATTTTCTTCATTTTTGCACCAAGTTTTGTCTATAACTCGGTCGGTATCCAACGGATCGTCAATTTTTGCCTGTGGTCGATAGATGGCATCAATGGCTACATTTTCTTCTTGGACGGCCATGCCCTCAGATGTCTGTGCCAGAAGTTATTCGAGGAACCAAGTTCCCTACCCTGTTTGTGAAAATGTAAAATTTTCCTCATTTTTGCACCAAGTTTTGCCTATAACTCGGTCCCTATCCAACGGATCGCCAATTTTTGCCTGTGGTCGATAGATGGCATCAATGGCTACATTTTCTTCTTGGACGGCCATGCCCTCAGATGTCTATGCCAGAAGTTATTCGAGGAACCAAATTCCATACCATTTTTTGAGTAATTTAGCAAAATTTTGATAAATATTAATGCGAATTAGTTGCAATAAGTTTCTTTTCACTCAAATAATGTTTTACAAGAAGAAAAGAATAAAAAATAACAAAAAAATAAAAAAAATATTTTCAACTCGAAAATTTCATAAGGGGTACCCCTTGCCATTTTTTTGAGCAAATTAGCAAAATTTAAAAAATTGTTTTATTTTCATGCGAAATTGTTACAATAAGTTTCTTTTCACTCAAACAATGCTTTAAAATAAAAAAGCATACAAAACATTAAAAAAATAAAAAAATCTATACATTTACCAATCTCCAAGGCTCATTTTTGCACCAAGATTTGTCTATAACTCGGTCGGTATCCAACGGATCGCCAATCTTTGCCTGTGGTCGCTAGATGGCATCAATAACTACATTTTCTTCTTGGACGGCCATGCCCTCAGATGTCTGTGCCAGAAGTTATTCGAGGAACCAAGATCCATACCCTGTTTGTGAAAATGTAAAATTTTCCTCATTTTTGCACCAATTTTTGTCTATAACTCGGTCCCTATCCACCGGATCGTCAATCTTTAAACTTTGGTCGATAGATGGCACCAATGGCTACATTTTCTTCTTGGACGGCCATGCCCTCAGTTGTCTGTGCCAGAAGTTATTTGAGGAACCAAGTTCCCTACCCTGTTTGTGAAAATATAAAATTTTCCTCATTTTTGCACCAAGTTTTGCCGATAACTCGGTTAGTATCCAACGGATCGCCAATCTTTGCCTGTGGCCGATAGATGGCATCAATGGCTACATTTTCTTCTTGGACGGCCATGCCCTCAGATGTCTGTGCCAGAAGTTATTCGAGACACCAAGTTCCATACCCTGTTTGTGAAAATGTAAAATTTTCCTCATTTTTGCACCAAGTTTTGTCTCTAACTCGGTCGGTATCCAACGGATCGCCAACCTTCAACCTGTGGTCGATAGATGGCATCAATGGCTACATTTTCTTCTTGGACGGCCATGCCCTCAGATGTCTGTGCCAGAAGTTATTCGAGAAACCAAGTTCCATACCCTGTTTGATAAAATGTAAAATTTTCCTCATTTTTGCACCAAGTTTTGTCTATAACTCGGTCCCTATCCAACGGATCGTCAATCTTTAAACTTTGGTCGATAGATGGCACCAATGGCTACATTTTCTTCTTGGACGGCCATGCCCTCAGTTGTCTGTGCCAGAAGTTATTTGAGGAACCAAGTTCCATACCCTGTTTGTGAAAATATAAAATTTTCCTCATTTTTGCACCAAGTTTTGCCGATAACTCGGTTAGTACCCATCGGATCGCCAATCTTTGCCTGTGGTCGATAGATGGCATCAATGGCTACATTTTCTTCTTGGACGGCCATGCCCTCAGATGTCTATGCCAGAAGTTATTCGAGAAACCAAGTTCCATACCCTGTTTGTGAAAATGTAAAATTTTCCTCATTTTTGCACCAAGTTTTGTCTCTAACTCTGTCGGTATTCAACGGATCGCCATTCTTTGCCTGTGGTCGATAGATGGCATCAATGGCTACATTTTCTTCTTGGACGGCCATGCTCTCAGATGTCTATGCCAGAAGTTATTCGAGAAACCAAGTTCCATACCCTGTTTGATAAAATGTAAAATTTTCCTCATTTTTGCACCAAGTTTTGTCTATAACTCGGTCCCTATCCAACGGATCGTCAATCTTTAAACTGTGGTCGATAGATGGCACTAATGGCTACATTTTCTTCTTGGACGGTCATGCCCTCAGATGACTGTGCCAGAAGTTATTCGAGGAACTAAATTCCATACCATTTTTTGAGTAATTTAGCAAAATGTAAAAAATTGATAAATTTTAATGCGAATTAGTTGCAATAAGTTTCTTTTCACTCAAATAATGTTTTAGAAGAAGAAAAGAATAAAAAATAACAAAAAAATAAAAAAAAATATTTTCAACTCGAAAATTTCATAAGAGGTACCCCTTGCCATTTTTTTGAGCAAATTAGCAAAATTTAAGAAATTGTTTTATTTTCATGCGAAATTGTTACAATAAGTTTCTTTTCACTCAAATAATGCTTTAAAATAAAAAAGCATACAAAACACTAAAAAAATCAAAAAAATCTATACATTTACCAATCTCCAAGGCTCATTTTTGCACCAAGATTTGTCTATTACTCGGTCGGTATCCAACGGATCGCCAATCTTTGCCTGTGGTCGCTAGATGGCATCAATGGCTACATTTTCTTCTTGGACGGCCATGCCCTCAGATGTATGTGCCAGAAGTTATTCGAGGAATCAAATTCCATACCTTGTTTGTGAAAATGTAAAATTTTCCTCATTTTTGCACCAAGTTTTGTCTATAAATCGGTTGGTATCCAACGGATCTCCAATCTTTAAACTGTGGTCGATAGATGGCATCAATGGGTACATTTTCTTCTTGGACGGCCATGCCCTCAGATGTCTGTGCCAGAAGTTATTCGAGAAACCAAGTTCCATACCCTGTTTGTGAAAATGTAAAATTTTCCTCATTTTTTGCACCAATTTTTGTCTATAACTCGGTCCCTATCCAACGGATCGTCAATCTTTAAACTTTGGTCGATAGATGGCACCAATGGGTACATTTTCTTCTTGGACGGCCATGCCCTCAGATGTCTGTGCCAGAAGTTATTCGAGAAACCAAGTTCCATACCCTGTTTGTGAAAATGTAAAATTTTCCTCATTTTTTGCACCAATTTTTGTCTATAACTCGGTCCCTATCCAACGGATCGTCAATCTTTAAACTTTGGTCGATAGATGGCATCAATGGCTACATTTTCTTCTTGGACGGCCATGCCCTCAGATGTCTGTGCCAGAAGTTATTCGAGAAACCAAGTTCCATACCCTGTTTGTGAAAATGTAAAATTTTCCTCATTTTTGCACCAAGTTTTGTCTATAACTCTGTCGGTATTCAACGGATCGCCATTCTTTGCCTGTGGTCGATAGATGGCATCAATGGCTACATTTTCTTCTTGGACGGCCATGCTCTCAGATGTCTATGCCAGAAGTTATTCGAGAAACCAAGTTCCATACCCTGTTTGATAAAATGTAAAATTTTCCTCATTTTTGCACCAAGTTTTGTCTATAACTCGGTCCCTATCCAACGGATCGTCAATCTTTGCCTGTGGTCGATAGATGGCACTAATGGCTACATTTTCTTCTTGGACGGTCATGCCCTCAGATGACTGTGCCAGAAGTTATTCGAGGAACTAAATTCCATACCATTTTTTGAGTAATTTAGCAAAATGTAAAAAATTGATAAATTTTAATGCGAATTAGTTGCAATAAGTTTCTTTTCACTCAAATAATGTTTTAGAAGAAGAAAAGAATAAAAAATAACAAAAAAATAAAAAAAATATTTTCAACTCGAAAATTTCATAAGGGGTACCCCTTGCCATTTTTTTGAGCAAATTAGCAAAATTTAAAAAATTGTTTTATTTTCATGCGAAATTGTTACAATAAGTTTCTTTTCACTCAAATAATGCTTTAAAATAAACAAGCATACAAAACATTAAAAAAATCAAAAAAATCGATACATTTACCAATCTCCAAGGCTCATTTTTGCACCAAGATTTGTCTATAACTCGGTCGGTATCCAACGGATCGCCAATCTTTGCCTGTGGTCGCTAGATGGCATCAATGGCTACATTTTCTTCTTGGACGGCCATGCCCTCAGATGTCTGTGCCAGAAGTTATTCGAGGAACCAAGTTCCATACCCTGTTTGTGAAAATGTAAAATTTTCCTCATTTTTTGCACCAATTTTTGTCTATAACTCGGTCCCTATCCAACGGATCGTCAATCTTTAAACTTTGGTCGATAGATGGCACCAATGGCTACATTTTCTTCTTGGACGGCCATGCCCTTAGATGTTTGTGCCAGAAGTTATTCGAGGAACCAAATTCCATACCATTTTTTGAGTAATTTAGCAAAATGTAAAAAATTGATAAATTTTAATGCGAATTAGTTGCAATAAGTTTCTTTTCACTCAAATAATGTTTTAGAAGAAGAAAAGAATAAAAAATAACAAAAAAATAAAAAAAATATTTTCAACTCGAAAATTTCATAAGGGGTACCCCTTGCCATTTTTTTGAGCAAGTTAGCAAAATTTAAAAAATTGTTTTATTTTCATGCGAAATTGTTACAATAAGTTTCTTTTCACTCAAATAATGCTTTAAATTTAAAAAAGCATACAAAACATTAAAAAATTAAAAAAAATCTATACATTTACCAATCTCCAGGGCTCATTTTTGCACCAAGATTTGTCTATAACTCGGTCGGTATCCAACGGATCGCCAATCTTTGCCTGTGGTCGCTAGATGGCATCAATGGCTACATTTTCTTCTTGGACGGCCATGCCCTCAGATGTCTGTGCCAGAAGTTATTCGAGGAACCAAGTTCCATACCCTGTTTGTGAAAATGTAAAATTTTCCTCATTTTTGCACCAAATTTTGCCTATAACTCGGTTAGTATCCAACGGATCGCCAATCTTTGCCTGTGGTCGATAGATGGCATCAATGGCTACATTTTCTTCTTGGACGGCCATGCCCTCAGATGTCTGTGCCAGAAGTTATTCGAGAAACCAAGTTCCATACCCTGTTTGTGAAAATGTAAAATTTTCCTCATTTTTGCACCAAGTTTTGTCTCTAACTCTGTCGGTATTCAACGGATCGCCAACCTTCAACCTGTGGTCGATAGATGGCATCAATGGCTACATTTTCTTCTTGGACGGCCATGCCCTCAGATGTCTGTGCCAGAAGTTATTGGAGGAACCAAATTCCATACCATTTTTTGAGTAATTTAGCAAAATGTAAAAATTTGATATGTTTTAATGCGAATTAGTTGCAATAAGTTTCTTTTCACTCAAATAATGTTTTAGAAGAAGAAAAGAATAAAAAATAACAAAAAAATAAAAAAAATATTTTCAACTCGAAAATTTCATAAGGGGTACCCCTTGCCATTTTTTTGAGCAAATTAGCAAAATTTAAAAAATTGTTTTATTTTCATGCGAAATTGTTACAATAAGTTTCTTTTCACTCAAATAATGCTTTAAAATAAAAAAGCATACAAAACATTAAAAAAATCAAAAAAATCTATACATTTACCAATCTCCAAGGCTCATTTTTGCACCAAGTTTTGTCTATAACTCGGTTGGTATCCAACGGATTTCCAATATTTGAACTGTGGTCGATAGATGGCACCAATGGCTACATTTTCTTCTTGGACGGCCATGCCCTCAGATGTCTGTGCCAGAAGTTATTCGAGGAACCAAGTTCCATACCCTGTTTGTGAAAATGTAAAATTTTCCTCATTTTTGCACCAAGTTTTGCCTATAACTCGATTAGTATCCAACGGATCGCCAATTTTTGCCTGTGGTCAATAGATGGCATCAATGGCTACATTTTCTTCTTGGACGGCCATGCCCTCAGATGTCTGTGCCAGAAGTTATTCGAGGAACCAAGTTCCATACCCTGTTTGTGAAAATGTAAAATTTTCCTCATTTTTGCACCAAGTTTTGCCTATAACTCGATTAGTATCCAACGGATCGCCAATCTTTGCCTGTGGTCAATAGATGGCATCAATGGCTACATTTTCTTCTTGGACGGCCATGCCCTCAGATGTCTGTGCCAGAAGTTATTCGAGAAACCAAGTTCCATACCCTGTTTGTGAAAATGTAAAATTTTCCTCATTTTTGCACCAAGTTTTGTCTCTAACTCTGTCGGCATTCAACGGATCGCCAATCTTTGCCTGTGGTCGATAGATGGCATCAATGGCTACATTTTCTTCTTGGACGGCCATGCCCTCAGATGTTTGTGCCAGAAGTTATTCGAGAAACCAAGTTCCATACCCTGTTTGATAAAATGTAAAATTTTCCTCATTTTTGCACCAAGTTTTGTCTATAACTCGGTCCCTTTCAAACGGATCGTCAATCTTTAAACTGTGGTCGATAGATGGCATCAATGGCTACATTTTCTTCTTGGACGGCCATGCCCTCAGATGTCTGTGCCAGAAGTTATTCGAGGAACCAAATTCCATACCATTTTTTGAGTAATTTAGCAAAATGTAAAAAATTGATATGTTTTAATGCGAATTAGTTGCAATATGTTTCTTTTCACTCAAATAATGTTTTAGAAGAAGAAAAGAATAAAAAATAACAAAAAAATAAAAAAAATATTTTCAACTTGAAAATTTCATAAGGGGTACCCCTTGCCATTTTTTTGAGCAAATTAGCAAAATTTAAAAAATTGTTTTATTTTCATGCGAATCGATTGAAATGAGTTTCTTTTCACTCAAATAGTGCTTTAAATATAAAAAAAAGAATAAAAAAACAAAATTTTAATAAAAAGAATAATAAAATAATAATATATAAAAGAATAATAAATAAAAAGAAAAAAAAAGAGCGAAAGAGGTATTTCAATCGCTCCGGTTATCTTATTGTTCGCGCTCCCGCACAACTCACGGGAAAAAGAGGAATCGCTCCTGCGTGCAGCGCTCCGTGTGGAGCTACCTCAAGTGAACCACACACTTTAGAGAGCGAGAGCGGTGCGCTCCGCTCTTGCAAAAAAGCTACTTGACCCAACACTATGTAGAACTTACTTAACGTTCTCAATCGTAAGTTTTTGCTGTAGCTTTCGAATTCGATCTAAACCAGTCACACTCCTTGTCAATCAAGGTGTCAGTACTGCAGTGATGCAATGGATTATTCAAAATGGTTTCCCAAACAGTCTCATGTCCACATTGTGCTCATGTCCTTTCCTGTTTTTTAATAGTAGAAAATAGTTATGTTCGCTCAAAACGCTTGTGTAGCAAAGAATATATGCTTAACATCTAAATACATAATACTCAACATTTTAATACAGGGGTGGCCAGACAATTGCGCGTAAGCTTATCAAATGATGGGAAAGTCTAATAAGAAGTCCGATAGAAAAATATCTTTGGTATAAAAAAAACATTCAAAAAATCCCTTTCTATTGTTTTTTTATATTTTTAATCACATATTGGTTTTGCTAATA
This sequence comes from Anopheles funestus, assembly GCF_943734845.2. Classification (NCBI taxonomy): domain Eukaryota; kingdom Metazoa; phylum Arthropoda; class Insecta; order Diptera; family Culicidae; genus Anopheles; species Anopheles funestus. Next base: position 79,123,111 of record NC_064598.1, on the reverse strand, counting down.
AATTCGTCGAAATAGTAAAATAATAATAATTGCAATTAATAAGATTAATTTCAATAAAAAAAAATACTGCAATAACGTACATATGCAGTACCCATATGCACCCAGTTCAATTCACCACCATTAATCGCTTGAAACGTAAAAGCAAACAACCCCCATCTGCAGCTGTTTGATTTATTTCAATTTCCCCCCGAGGGAGTGGCGGTAAAAGAATAAAAGATGCAGCAGCTATCAAGCGAACATCAGCACAATTGCAATTGAGTTCTCATTAGGGGCAAAATAGGATTGAAGTTCTACCGACAAGTTTCATCCGGTGTGTTGATGAAAGGAGTAACGATCGGTGGAAAACAGTTTGAAAAGAATTAAGCTTAAATTCGCACAAAAGGAAAGAGAGCTAACGAAACAACAAATTATCCTTCTTCACCGTATGTGTATTGTGCTGGAGTGGAAATTGGAGCATAAGAAAAAACAAGGCAAAAGGCACAAAAAGCTTGTAGCTCGTAAATCAATCTCTACCCAATAAGTTCTTTTCCTGTGTGCTGCAATTTTCAAACCCAGTTCCGGTGTGGTACTACGCTGATGTTCGATCGCTCGTCGATACCAGGTTGTGCCTTTCCGGTTTCCCAGCTTCTCGTCCGTGTACTCGTGAGACTTTTCTCCTTCACTCCTAACTAATGCTGTTCCTTCGCGTGGAATAATCGTCTTGAGAATTGCCGAAAGGGGATGATATGGTCTGTGCCAAGTGCTTCAGTACAAAACCCACCATTCTGACTACGAAGCCCTCGTTCTCTCTCTTTCACTCACTCTGATTAGTTCTTAATTTCGACAGACTGCTGCTGTCAGGTTCGTCCGAGTCGCACATGTACAAACATACAAGCTCGTGCTTGTACGCTGCTGGATCGCAATTCGTGTGCATTCACACGTACCATGGCGGCAATCACAACCGAGAAGTGCAGCTGGCAAAAATCCGATGTTGGGTGGGGGAGGTCTGTGTGTGTATTTAGTTTTTCTGCTCACGTATTTTTTCCTCCAACACACACACACACCCGATGAAGCGAGGCGCGTCTGGCTGCAGCCCGGGAAAGGTGTGCTTGAATTGAAGAGATTTCTCTAATTGCTGTCGAAAAATGTTTTTCTTTTTGCCGCACTAAATGTCTTCACGTCGTTGGCGTGTTGGGGGGTTGGGTGTTTTGGCCGGGTTGTGTTTCTGTTCTGGTTTTTCTTTTCCCACTTGTGTTCGAATGATTTCCGGCGCGAGTCACGCTGAAGTACGGTGGAAATGGCTTCTTGATGGTGGGAAGAGACTTTGGAACCGGGGAGTTTTTTTTGAGAGCAAATAATTGTTCCCAGGCAGCAATACACAGTGAGTAGCGGGAAAAAATGGACAAAATTTGTGTGTATTATCATAATAATATTTAAACATTAAATATATTATTGAATGTTAAAAAACTGATTTTTTATTTTTAGCATCAATTTTAAGCATGATCATACAACACAAAAAATAACCAGATGAAATATGAATTTAACACTTAAATTCGAGACATTTTTTTATTAAAACGAAAATGGACTTCAATCTATTTTTCATTCAAATATTTTTAACATAAGGCGACATGTTGGCATTAACTAGTTTTGTTTCTTAACATTCCCAACGATTTAAAATTTGTAATGTTTTCTAAGCTTAGTTTATTTAAAAGTTTCCTTAATTTTAGCGTTTTGAAAAAAATCTTACTCATAGAATGGAATTAGTTTTGTCCAAAAAATCGAATCAAAATTCCAATCTTTTATTTAATTTTATTTTCCCACCAAAAGCACAACATTTTTCTTCACCATTTCCATTACCAGCACGGCGATGTGTTGGAAAGAAAATATTGATTCACCAAAAGACAACGAAGTCTGTTGCGATGTTGCGGGGCTGAAAACGAAAACTGAAAGGGATGGGTAATGTTTTGCCACATCGCCGGAAATAGCTGCCAATGAGAAGATGAACGACGTGCGCCATGACAGGAAACTGGTTCCCAATGATCCACTTGCTACGTGGATCGACGGTGCGCCCTGACTTGCGAACTGAGCAGTGGAAAATGATGCGAGTGATTGTGAATTTTCCCATTTTCTTTTATTCCTTGCCACGAGCCGACACCTGAAACGGACGCTTGATCAGCTTTTGGGAGCAGAATTCTATTTCGTTTAATTTTGAATTGTTTCTCTCTTGTGCTTTTTGGAACAAACGGAAGCTTTCGTATCGATAAATGAAGCTACAATTGTACGTATCGATTGTGCCGAGCTTTGTTTTTTTTACATCCGAATGAATCAGCACCATTAAGTCACTATTGATTACTAATCTTTCGATAGTTTTTCACTGTTACTTACGGGATGGAAAGGATCTTTTCAACGATGACCAAGTGAAAAAAGAAAATCGTCTTCAAGAAAACATGCCTTTCCCATTTGTGATGCGGTGTTTCAGTTTGAAGATCCAGATGACCAGCAAATGGTGGACGTGGCAACCAATCGACAACCGGTAGTTGTTGTGACAGTTGAATAATAATATTACTAAAGTTTTCAATTTATTAGCAGCACCATTTTACGACCCATTTGCTTGAAACGAGAGTCGATTGTCGTGGCATCGTGCTTACCTGTGGTGCTTACTGGCATGATAATGGAGTACAGTGTGGGCTGTGATTGTAAGGTAGGAATTTTGAAAATATATTCTCAAGAAATGGACATCTTATTTTTATTTGTAGAGCAGATGAATGTACTATATAATACAGAGGAGTTCTTAAATCTGCTTTTGTTTAATCGGTGGTTAACCTTTTATAGCAGTGTAGAAACAAGTTCTTCAATTTAATAAAAAAAAGTTATTAACTTGTTTGAGTAAACGTGGCTCATTCGCCTGGAGCCCTAGTGGGGAGCTCTGCTCGCACACACCATCAAAGATAGTCCTTAGCACCAACCGTTTAAAAATGGCGGATTCAATGGCGTCTTCCGTTAGCATAGTCAATGACTCGTACCCGTAGAGGACATTTTAGATTTATTTCAAAAAAATAATTCTTCATCACAAATGAGGAACATGGAAAGATATGAAATAATTTTGATTTTCGTTCTTATTTTATTTTATTTTTTTTACGTTGTTGAAAGCAAGCTTTGTTAGCTACAGTTCAAATAATTTACACAAAATTTTAAAAATTAATTAAAATAAATTATTTAAATAACTTTAGCTACACATCACACACTGTAGGTTGGAAATATGCTTCTTCCCGAGCAGCTCATTGTAGATGCTTAAATACTGCAAACAAGCGCCGCTCAGATTGTAAAATGGAGCGCACTAGCGAAGTTACTTGTCTTCCCTTTCTTTGACAAAAGGTATGCAGTGATACAGCCACTAAACGTAAGTCCAAGCATCTCCATGCTCCCTCCAATGATTCCTATCCCTGTCTTACTCCTTATCCCCCGTTGGTAAAGGTTGGATGGGAAGTAAATTTCATTTACCACCGATTTATGTTCCCTTTTTCTTCTTCCCTTTTTCGGACTGTGTGTATCCCAAGCATCCCTTCTCAGCTTTGAGTGAAAAATATTGTTTTGCACGTTGTTTACTCGAGCTTTCACAACTCTAGTGCCTAGTGCAGCTAAAAACACAGGACAATTGCTCTCTTTTTTGCCCGTTTGCAGGAAGTTTGTAGCGAGCAGATCGCTCATATAAAACTGGCCTCTGTTTACTAGCCGCGTAAGCTCGCGTTTGTTTTCGCCCTGCGTGGAGGCTGCGTGTGGAGGGTTTTGTGTTGATGCATTGTGACGTACCCGAAACCTTCGGCGCACCTCTCCACCACTAGTAGTGTCCCCTTGGAACCTGGTTGAAGATTAATTCCGAAAATGTTCCGCAAACTGTGTACCGTGGAACTGGCTGAATGTGGCAGCTTTGCGTTCCATTACGTGATGAATTTCCGCCCTGTTGTGTACGGCACTGGGGCTTTCTTTCTGTTTGTTTGGCATCAAAAAAAAGGCGAATAATACTTTCACGAGGAAAACGAAAAGAATCAGCAGAGGAAACAAAAGGGCACATTGTGCTGCCATGAGTGAGCTGATCATTTTCCTCTGGAAGAACCAAACAAGCAGCCGTAAGGAATGAAGTCTCTAGTGATTATTATTGGAAAGCATGGCATGGTGTTTGCAGTACAATTAGCAGGTAATGCAGTGGTTTTAATTTAGCAATTTTTCATTCTACCCCTCTTTTGGTATGGACGAAACAAGTTGCTAATAAGATTGTACTTAAACAATGCCCTTTTTTCACCGGCACATTGTTGCGCAGATATCAAATATTAAACTCATGTCACAGCACATCCCTTTACCTCGATCGTTACATTTTACAAGCGATGGAACTTTAAATTAAAATATATTGAAAACCGTTAGCTTCTAATGTTTACGAGCTTCCACACCTGAGTTTGGGGGTTGTGGGTGCCATTTTTCTCACCCCTATCTTTCTGCCACTATAATCTACCTTTATCCTTTGGCAGAACTTTACACTTCCTTTGCTACCTTTCTGCCGCCTGGGCTCAATAACAACACATTTTCTTCAACCAGCTGGTCAACAAGAGCCGAGGCATCGATGGGGCTGATGCGGTTTACAAATGCCACATTTCTTACCTTTAAACCACCATCCCCACGAACCCTCCTACACACACACAAAAAAAGGTTGATAGGCGAGAGGGGGAAAAATCTCACCGGGTTATGTTTTTTAATAAAAGCAGCTCGTCGGCACGATAAAATGAAAAGACATTTACCACATCCGGTGGCATTATGAAGCGCGTCGCGTCCGAACGCCAACGGATAGATTTGCCGTCGTTTTGTTGGCGGTGGTTTTTTTGGTGTACCGGCGGTGGTTTCAAACCCACCTACCGCCGACCATTTTAGCTCGGTACGTTCACGAAGGAACGTATATCCTGTGGTTTTTTCGCTGCAGTTTCCATCCTACGGTTTTCACCTTTTGTACCCGTGGCGTAGGATGGATAAAAGGAGCTGGAGTACGGGTTGGTTCTTTCGTTTTGTAAGACGACTCATGACGATTAATGTCCTGACCGCAATTTACAACCCCTCCCCACGGGTATGAGTTCCACTGGGTTCGGCTGTTAAATAAAGGAAGTAAAAGCGTACGGGATTTATCTTGATCCGTTACCACAATCCGTTCCCAGTTGCCCGAAGTGTCGAAGTTGTCGACAACATACCGAATCCCGTACAACCGGAAGGAAAGTTCCTGGGCCGCCGTGTATGGTAGTGGTTGTAAAGATTATGAAAAATATTGTCAATAAATTTCTTCCGCGTACCTTAGCGAGGGACACACAAGCTTACGGGTAACGGATACAGGTTGTTGTTAGTTGTGGATAGTTCGTTTCTTTGGCGTGGAAGTGTTCTTGGTTAAGGAAATTAATTTTCATCTGAAAACCTTCAGACCACATTGAACCTTAGGAATGTTGGGAATGGAAATAATATGTAGAAGGTTGCGAAACATCTTAACACTGTTTGTATTCTTATAAGGATAGGTTATAAGGTTATAAGGAAATTAAAATTAATTAAAAAAGTCTCGTAGTACCGTACTTATAAGTATGAATTGATTATCGAAGCATAAAAGTTTTATTAAAAAATTAGTAAAACACCTCAATGATTTGAATTTAGCTTAACTCAATATGTTAAACATAGGCCACTCAATGTAGATTTTTTTTCGGAAATTTATAACATAAGCAAAACGATTTTTTGTCTTGAGTTTTGCCTACATTTTGGGGTTTACTGGAATTTTTAACAAAGCATAGTTTACGTAGTCTGTTATGAAGATAAATGGACTATTTAATGTGTTATTCATTTTTATAATAATTATTTTTTATGAAGATTATTTTGTAAAATGTAAAATAGAAATGTAAATTGTAGAAAGAAGCCATGAGAATAAAAAAGAAACTGCTGAATGGAACATTGCTACATTTTTTACAAAAAATCTCATCACGTAGACATTCCCAAAAAAAAATGCCAATCTCCTAAGGCTTAGTCTTTTTAAGAATGATTTAGTTAAATTTATAAATTAATGTATTTAAATTCGAATTGGTTGAAATAAGTTTCTTTTCACTCAATGCTTTAAATAAAAAAAGAATAAATATAAATAAAAAAAATAAAAAAATTCTATAATTTTGAAAATCTCCTAAGGCCCTAGCTTTTTTTTGAGTAATTTTGCAAAATTTTATATATTATACGAGTTCATTTAAATAAGTTCATTTTACTCAAATAATTGCTGCATTATTAATGAATTTATTACTGGCATGTTGAACTTGCTTCAACAATGTCGGTATAAACAACTTGTTTGGACATCTTGCTGGATGCGTTTCGGAAGCTATGTCGGAATCGTAATTAAGATTACCAGTGTATTGATGGTACGGTGATGGTTATGAAAGGAAAAAAAAAGTCGGACAAGTTCGATTACCCGCATAAAAAGGTTTTTATCTTTACGCTACTCGAAGCTGAGTCTAATAAATGCTATCCTACTCCTAATATTCGATCCCGATTGTATTTTGCCTGGTGTATGACGCAGTGAGCAACTTCGTTCACCTATTTATCTTGTAACAATTTCTTCTGGCTACCGGAAAAAAATATGACAAGATTTTTCAGCGCCAAACACACAAGAAAACAAAACGGACAAATCTGCGGTACTGTTAGCAGCATCCGTTGTTTGTATCACAGGAGTCAGCAGCATCCGGCGACGTGCTTTTTGATGGTCCGTTGTTTAGTAACATCGTCACTGGGCTTAAAAAACTTGCCTTTCTCACGGACTTCATCAAAACAATAAATTTATAAAATAAATAAGTAAATAAAATTTATTGCTTCTTATTATTTTTTTTTTAATTAATTTTATTTAATTAAAGAATTGTTCATAATCGTGACAGTTGCTAAGCATGTAGTGCCGGGATTAAACAATGTCCATTTACGTGTTAGAAAAATAAGCAACCCAAACTCACCGAATTATTCTCGAGTGTTGTTTGTAAAAGCAAAAATAAATACCCTTTAAGCTCGATGTTTCACCATGGGCCAAAAACCTCGTTGTACGTCTGTTTGACCAAAGCCTGTCACTAAGTGTCAAAAGAAGCATGCGGATTACCACGCACATGCAACACAACGCAGGTATTTATCTTCATTCTTGAGCGAAAAAATTCTTCTACGCTAGATAATTGCTCGAAGGTCAACGGGCCCGTCAGTATGTTCGTTGACTGGCTTCACTTTTCTCCCTGCTTAACAACGCCCCGTTTTGCACTCTGCGCCCTTTGAAAAGTCGGGACAAGAAAAATAGAAAGTTTCTTACGAGTTTCAAATTATTTTGCCATAGCCTGGAGGCGTTTTCAAATTCTTTGCACCGTAACAAAAGGCAAATGGCCCGCTTTGGGAAGTGTACGAGCGTTGAGCTGGTTTGGCAGCACTGAGCACCGAATGTCAACAGCAATGGGGCGAGGTTGAAATCTCGCGTAAAAGTTCATAAATCCTTTACATAATGTTGCTCGCTATGGTATATTTTTATCCCAAGTTTGCACAAGTGCCACACACCTCTGGTTGGTCGCTTTGTTTTGGAGGAAACAAGCACCGGTTGTCGTCATCGTCGTCAGTACCGTCGCTTTACACGGTGGTCGATTATTTATGGAGTTTAAATAAATTTCCAAACTGCACACTGCTCTTCGACGCTGTTGCCATGGGTAATGCTCGAGTGTTCGAGCACGGTCTGGTGAGGTTAAGTTTGGTTTACACCGCAGCCTACCTGTTTGAAATACGGCCGGTGAGCTCGACCAAACAATTACCACAATTTCTTCAATGTTTCATCTGGCACGCACGTCTCCATGGAAATTGTGGTGGAGAATTTTTTGGGGAGCGAATTTGTTGTGATGGTGGTGGCAAACCATAAATTATAACCTATATTTATTCTTTCTCATCCCACCCGCGTGCAAGATGATACACCCTGTGCGTGGAGGGCAAAGACTGGAATTGTTGTTTGAAAAGTGTATAGGGGAAAAAAATGGCCGAAGTAACATTCCTTCCAAACCTTACCACGTCCGGCAAATGTCTGCCCACCAAAATCGAGCTTTAATAACAACCGATGGAACAGTAAATCTGGTCTTTTTGGCACGAGAGGAAAGAGAAAAATAAATGCTTCACAAACATATTCCCGCACCCGGACCGCACGGATCCGCGTGAGGCGCGATTTATATCCGGACGATAATTTCCACCTGTCAGTGGCAAGTGAAACAAATACAAATTTATTGCGGTTCGGCAAACGGGCGCTGTGTGCGTTTTGTTGCGGTATTGTGGCCACTGTACAATATTTTTTTGTTTTCAAAGAGAAGACTTTAGTGGTGCTTGTGTTTTGCATAATTTTAAAGCACTTGCTACACGGTAGCAATTGGAATTTCCACTGATGAATGCTGGGCACCCTTACCGATAACAGCAAAACCAGCGAAAGTGAAACATTGGCGTCAGCTTGGATGTGTTTTTGATTTATTCCCCTTCTGAAACGTGCTTTAAATCGTGCGATTTCTCGTCAGAACAGAAATCATTTTTCGCAGTGGAAAAACTTCAATCTCGGAAAAGTCTTTCCGGATTTCCATCGCATTAAATGTGCTGGTAGATAATTCAAATACCATTTCAACAAAAATGGTGAGCGTACAACACCATAAAACCAAATGATAGGATGATGATTTTATGACCATCGAAGGATTACAACGAACCGAATGGTACGCCAGAATGAGCATCCCTGGAATGGGATAGTTTTGCCACTGTTGTGAATCGAATTATTATTGGATCCGGTGGCAGTGCCCGGCCAGCAATAAAGAGAACAATTTATCTCAACCCGAAGTTGCAACCCTGGCTCAGATTGGTTGGTGTGTAATATTTTCGGATCATTTTTGTTTGTGTAAAAGTGTCAGAAGGTTTGCTTCGGTGTAAATTATTGATCGGACACGGTCCTTTGGAATAGTGGGAACGAAGAACATTTTATAATGGACCATATTTTGAGGTGTTTAAAATAGCAGTTTTATTAAAATAGTTTAAAAAGATAAATTGAAGCACGTAATTTGATCTCAAAATTTTGAATTCAATACTATACTATTTCTAAATGGAAGCAATTGAACTTTGGATTGCCTACATTTAGGCGTTTTATTTGTTTTGGCATTTCTCAATTTTTATAATTTAAAAAACCAAACAAAACAAATTTTATAGTTTTTGATATAAAAACCGAACCTTTGCTTCCTTGAACCTTTGCCTCCAATACAAATCATAGCTATTCGTAATTGAAAATCAAAATCAACCAGGCATTATGACCACTGCTTCATCAAAGCGACTTCAGTTCAAAACTCTGCAGCACAGTTTCCTTTGGGTCGGTTGTCCCTGTCGTCATATCCCAGCATTTTATTGACCTTTCGATCTTCCCCGCTTAACGTTGGGGTGCTTTCCCGTTCCCGTTGCCATTCGGGTTTTTGGTGGCGCAAAGGTTTCATCGCGTTTATGATGATTATACCACGAGGTGTCCCGGGATGTACGGTACCGTTACGGCTTCTTCCGGCCGTTGGACGGATGATTTCCCCAGATGGCAATAAAGGCATGAAAAATATTCTAATCTCAACGGTCTTGAGGAAGTCCCGCCCTGGCCCCCCCAGCAACTTCACATCTTCACCTCGCACACCGTCATCGTACACCACCACCGTTGTGTATCGTAAAATTGTGAAACTGATTGGGTTCTCGAACGGGTGAACCCTGTGAAACCTTAATTGGAAAGTGTGAGTTGTCTGCCAACTGGTACGAGAAACGGGGTAACACAGGGAGAGGGAGGTGTAAAAGGGGTTTTTTCCTGGGGGTGGAGTGTGAAAGCAATTCCTGGGCAACAACCGTTAAGAGTGACAGTTTATGATCGGGTGACGAACGGGCGTAGACTTTTGAAATTAAATTTCATCCACCCACGTGGTAGTACACAAACACACACACACACACATATACACAATCTTTCACAATTTAGAGTGTGAAGGTTTTATGGGGATCGGTTCGATAATGTAATTAGCAAGCGACGCGCAACCAGCGGTTGGGTAGTAACCGTATGAATAATTCAGTTTCACATCATCCCGCTTGCGCTGAGATTGGTTTCAGCCAGTGCCGAGACCTACCAGATGTTACATTTCATTGCCCGCAGGTTGGTTTTTTGCGCTTTCACCGTAAAAGAACGGTGCGAAATGGGAAGAATCATTAGCGTACACGTGTGCGGTGGAGACGCCTGGTGGTTTGTACTTCCGTACTAGCGTTACGCACCAACACCTGTGCGGTTTCGGATTGGGCGTTTAAGCGTGTGTTATATGCCTTGTGGGGCGGGTGAAAGGGGAGCCGGAGGAAGGAAAACTCATCGATTAGTTCAGACCGTAGGGAAAGCGAGAAAAATTCGCGCTGTTAGTCGAGAAGGTGAACGATCATCTAGCAAGGCCATAAAGCACGTGCGGTTTTAACAGTTTGTTGATCGAAAATACAAAAAGAATATAAAACATTTCACCTTACCTTATCTTCAGTATTTTCCATGAAACACAAAGAAAAACAAGAACCCGTTAAAGTTGCATGTTTTCATTAATAAATTTGCATTTTTATTCATAAATGTATGTCTCCAGGTGGTGGTCGTATGCCGCCGCCATACAGTAGCTTGGGCGCACACATTCGGTCATCTGCTTTCGAGTTTTTTTTTGCGACTATAAATTGTTCTTTTCTTAACTGTTTATCCTGCATTGATGAGAGTTGTATGCGTGTGAGTGTGTGTCTGTGATTTGGTTTACTTCCGTTTTCTGTCTACTCATGTATAATGTATTCATCTGTGATTTTCTGTTCCTGGGAGCTTCCTGTAGTGACATGGGGATAAAGAAAAAGAGAGAGAGAGATGTGTTTGAATGCTTTCCACGCAAATTGTAGCGTCCATCTTATCCTTTTCAATTTTATTGATTTTAATGTATTTTTTTCTTGTTGGTTTGGTTTGCTGCATTCCACCATCGGCAAATTAATTGCCACACGCTGACTTGTCTGGTTGCCCGGGGGTCTCATTAAATGGAAGTTCATTCCCTGGCAATGCCGACCGGCCCATGTCTGTTTGTACTTTGTACCGGTTGTGTGTATTTAAAGTTCGATTTCATTATCAGTAAATACATACAGCATCCCACTCCCTCGATCTCGCTACATTGCATTGATGCATTGTAATGAGCATCTCTTGTGGTCACCGGGCGTGTGTGTGTGCGTTTTGTGATGATTGAACGCATACAATGATCGATAGAAAGGGGCTTCACATTTGGCCTGCATCAATGGTATCGGTATTGCAAATGTTTATTTCGCCTACTGATATACCTTACCGCACACTTACGTGCAAATAATGATCATAATAAACAAATAAAAAAAAACCCTGTAATTACAGTTTTACATTGCATTTACCACTGCGCGATGCTGGTTTGCGTTCCAATTTGTTTAGCACGTATGTTTATTATAGCTTTTGCTGCCTGCAGGACGATACGATGGCTTAATGAAAGGATGTTTGCATGGTTCACTTTCTGGTACTAAATGTGATTTTATGTTAAATATTTGTATGGTTACCCCTTTTTTTGTTCTTCTCTTCATCTCCATGTGTTTTTGTTTTTCATAACTTGGTTCAATATTCATCTCTCCCTTTTTTGTTTTGCTTGGCTTAGTGTGTTTGTTTTTGTGATGGTTTCATTTGTCTGATTATCGTTATATACAGCTCGATGCTTTTTTATGATTTTTGGTTTGTCTTTGCCTGTTTGTTTGAGTTTTGTGTTGTTTTCTTTTTTGGTTTATAAACTTTTGTTTTTATATGTACAGTATATGATTACTAGGCTTGACCATGTTCGATACAAGATGCAGATACGGAAGGGAAAACTAACTTGCACATAATAACCATATCATTCACCATAACTTTCACCGTGCCTTTTTTTAATTAAAAATCGTTGTCTAACCGAACCGAGTTTCCTATCTTCATGCATAACACAATCGTTTCATTTCCTACTGCTTTGTTTGCGTTCCTTTTTTTCTCTAAATATATAAATATTTATACCTTCAACAAAGTTGGCCAACACAATTGTTCCTAATTTCCTCTCTTCACTAGACCGGACCGTGCCCGGTTTAAGGTTTTCCCTTACCCGATTTTGTTCACTAGCTAGCCTACTCGTTTTGCAAGGAATTTCCCCTTTCTTAACAAATCCTTTCAACACAATACCACATCCATCTATGCTCCCTGTCCACGTTTTATGTACATTAAGTTGTTTTTTTTTACTAGTTGAATTTTCCACATTTCCCTTTTTTGCCTCGCGTGTTGTCAATACACTACACGGCAGTCTCTGTACAACGGTTTCGATTCAATTCCCGGCGAGCATATTTCATTTCCATCCGGTCGTCGGTCGTTCGGTGTCGGCACCGCACACACCAATCCGCATTCCCGTGGGTTGCAATCAACTTCCGGGCTTCCGGACACGGTCCATCCGGATCGCCGTCCCGTCTCAGGATATGGCCGGTACGCCCAGCTTGGCCAGATTCGAAAGCGTGGTCAGATCGTCCGGTTGCAAACGAAGCGCTTCCCGATAGCTGTTGGCCGCTTCCTGTGTGCGTCCGAGCAGGTGTAGAATTGCTCCCAGATTGGTATGGGCCCGTGCTTCCTGTGGTCGTAATTTCACAGCCTACCACAGTCGATGGACCAGGGTACAGCGGAAAAGGGGAAAACAGCGGCAAAGTAAAACAAAAATGGTAATTATTCATCCATCCTTGCGTTGGAGTTGTTGAGTTAGGGTTGTTTCGTTCACCTTACCTGACGGTACCATCGTTCGGCTTCGAGTTTGCGATCATGCAATCGGAGACTTGATGCAGCCGCCATGACCAGTGCGTAATCTTCCGGTGCCAGTTCGGCCGCTTTCACCCGATACTGGAACGCTTCCTCCGTACGTCGTTGGGAGGATAGAAATTCAGCTAAAATTAGGAAACATTGGAAAAGGTGAATTAAAATTAATTCCCTCGAACCGAGTTTGAGTTTCAAGGTATTTTGTGTTTCTCAGTAAATGGTCGAAATTCCAACAGATTTCAGCAGCTGCATACTACAAAACCACTAACGTTGGCAGCTTGCTGACTTCACCACGGTACAGACCTTAATTGGATACTTGATATTTTATTTCAAATTCAGATGTTTCATCTCATGCGAAGCAATCTATTCAATTATTTTGTTCCCCAATCTCACCATACTGTGACCTCCGCATAATATGGAAAAAAGATCTTCCCGGCCGGCTTGTTACATATGGTTCGCAAGGAGCATCCTCGAACGAATTCCATCTGTCGAGCAGCTGCTTCTTTTACGCTGATTGTTATGATTTTCTTTTGAATTCTTACCCTGTCACTCTCTCTCTCTCTTTTCTTTCTTCCCCACCCAGGAAAAGATATTGGAGTCGAGTCGAGGGGTAACAAAAAAACGGAAGCAACATAACAAGAATGCAAACTCACATTCACCGGCAAAGTCAAGTTTTGCAGTTGCCGAACAAAGCTTTACCACCCAATCGTTGGGATACACTAGGTGGTACGATGATGGAGACGAGGGGAGATGTGTCTAACAATAAAGAAAAGCGTACCGTAGCGTTCCTTTCTACCCCTTTGCCCAGTGTGACAGTGACTAATGATGGCATTGACGTTTGTGCATCGCTTTTGAGAAAGCTTAAAAATAGGAAGACTGGGGTAAGAGATGCCTGACAACAACTTCCAAGAATATCCAGCTGGGAATATAAAACCAGCCACTGGGGTACGGTGGATGACTTTGCCTCCATCGTTCCTAAAAGATGCCGGGCCATGTTTGCCCTCCAGTTTGCGGGTCAAGATACGATCAAAGCTGTTCGTTTGTTGCGAAACGGGAACCATTCTTATGCTCGCTGCCTTGCATAACCCCTTCGCTTTCGCAAGACGAATCCGCACACCGACAGCAGCAGATCGTTATCCATTCTTGTACTTTTCAATAACTACTTTTTTGTTGTTGCTTTACGTCCATGACTGTCCCCCAATGCTGGCGTTCTGCTTATCGATACCGGCGGGGTGGTACAATTTGTATGTCTTATCGGGAGATGTTGGTGCTCTGGGCTCTTACCGTAATGATGGTGTACGCTGGCATCGTTCGGTGCTAACCGGAGTGCCCTCCGGAACCACTGTTCCGCCTCGGATGTTCGGCTGCTCTGTAAGGATGAGGAAAGCGAGACATAAGAGTATGTGTTTGTGTGTGGAGTTAAGGATAAGTGGGGTTTGTCATGTTCAAAGGAGATGAGATTGGGCAAAGAACTTACGTTTCGTGCCAGCATCGTCCCATACGATAAATGGGCAGCAATGTGGTCCGGTTGAGCTTCGAGTGCTGCCCGTTGAAACCGTTCCGCTTCGCTCCATTGGTTAAGACGGGCGAAGATGTCACCCAAACGATGGTAGATACCCTGCATGTGAAGAAGAGAATAATGATAACCATGAAAAAAAGTGTCCGTGCATGTAAATTTTTTAAACAATAAATCATTAGCAATATCTTTTTTAAATCAACAAGGTTTTGTGGAACTTCTAGAGAGGAGCTCCTGTAGACAGGAGAAGAAGGAACTCTTCTTTCGTTAGAGTTCAACCTAAAGATTCTTATTAATCTCAAATATCTCGAATATCTGATAGATAAAAAGGATTCGAAACTCTGGAACTCTGGATGTCTAAATAGCCCTAGGGCATTCTCAAGATTGTGTAAGACCCATTGATGCTGTCCAATATTTTATAGGAATTTAGGAGTAAAAATCTGCCTCCAATGTCGATAAAGAGTTGCTGACCAATTTCTCGCTGAGGACATTACAACGAGTAACTTAGTTGCATATTTTTTTCACTTACTTCTTGGTCTCGGACCTAAAAATGCATCATTTTCAAGTTACGATAAAAATCTAGTCAGATAGGCCAGTATCTGCGAGTCAGATTATAAGGATGTCCTTGCTGAAGACATGAGAAGTTGTGATTATCCTGGAACTCACTTAATG
The DNA here is from genome assembly GCF_943734845.2 of Anopheles funestus. Taxonomy (NCBI): domain Eukaryota; kingdom Metazoa; phylum Arthropoda; class Insecta; order Diptera; family Culicidae; genus Anopheles; species Anopheles funestus. The sequence goes on along the minus strand of NC_064598.1, from coordinate 79,108,052 downwards.
AATATCTCACTAATAAGTAGTCACCTTTTAAAGGAATTATAGGAAATAGAGCCTTTGGACTTATCGGGGAGTAAATTATTTCGTTTGTTGAGTGTATTCAATGTAGAAAAATTGAATGTAAAAATATTTATATTTGTGTTCTATATCCAAGATTGGTGTTGGCTGCTTCTGTATAACTTGTAAGTAATTTCAAGTTTAGTTTTTTTTTCAATAATGATTTATGTGTTTATATTATTTTAATAATGTGGAGTAATGCTATAATGCGAAATGAAACGAAATGTAATTTCCTGTCTGTCTCTTTGCAAGGAATGTTAATAACGCGTTAGTAATGTGTCGTAATGCTTATACAAAAATGATACGAAACTTCATTGTTCAAATAATGTGCTCGTTTCATTTCATCAACTGCATTCTGTCTGGTTTGCATTCAACAACGTTCCACGATCGAACCATTTGAGAGGGAGCTCACGGTGCGAAAAAATGGAGAAGCAATTTAGACTCACCGGACGGTACACGGTACACGTACCGAACATTTACCGACACAACCCACTCAACCGTACAATGGCGTTTGGCAATATAGCATTTATGTTCGTAATAATTCCGACTCATGGGACAAAACAACTGCAGCCGTTATAATATCGGGCGGATAGGGTGAGTTACGAAACATTGAAGCTGTTTCGAGAAGGAGTAGAAAATATGCCAACCATAATCGTAAAAGTGCACAATTGTGCTTCGTTTGCTTGTGGTCGCGTCTATTGACCGTGTGACGACCTGAAGATGAAAAACAGGGACTTGAATTGAAGATAGTATACATCTGCTCTTCGTGACCAAAGACGTAGATTGCTTGGGCAACATTGAAGGAATCCGGTTTTTCTAGTTTTCGTCTTTCAAAAATAAAAAGAGAACTCCGCGCACAAGGCTTTCATATCCAACAACGAAAGAATAAAGATGCAGGAAAGTAAATGTGTAAAACAGACCGAAGCAAATCGGTGGAAAAGACCTAAGGTGGTGATGAGAAGCGAACTGGCAGAGACGGTTTTTTTAATTAGAAATGATTATCCAATTATTTCCGGTGTCTGTTTCTTTCCCCACCAACGGTGCCACTGTTCGAAGGTTAAGCGCCTGGAGGTTATGCAAAGAGGTGAATTTGTGCCACATCGATGCACCATTTCTTGGAATCGGCCGTTCGGCACTGTAATTTGGTGGCGGTTTTGCTGTCCTTGCTTCGTTAGTGTGAGTTAACGAGTAAATTACCAACACCACCACCAATACCAGTGTGGTATGACCTGCATTTTGAAGATCGCACTACGAAAATGCATTGTGGTGCATCTCGAAGACATTAGCATGCTGCAATGTTCGGGAACAGGAAAAGACCGTTAAATTTAATTTCAATTACTTTTTTTAAAATAATTCGAACTGCAGGAGCAAATGGTACATTTCCTGCTTCGAAAATGTAGCGAAAAACTTTTTCCTTCACTACGTTATTCCATTAAAGGCAGACAAATTTAACGCGAGGGGAAACGTTTTTCGGTTGAATATTCTCTTAACTGTTTTGCAAATGCACTTTCCTATCACACATACACAATTTTTGGGATGAATCGTTTCAAGTGACTTTCAGGAAGTTTTCTGTTCGATCAATAATATTAAAAAAATAAGAAAATAGAACTACCCGGAAAGAAGATTTCTCTTCATTTTCCACCCATTCACTTTTCGCATTTTCCAACCGAATGATTCCACTTAAAATGGGACAATTTAATTGATTATTTTATTTTATTTGAAATCATATAAAATTTAATAGGGCTATTCCGTATCATCCGAGATGATGGTGCACATGGGGTGAAAATGACTTCAGTTTCACCTCACCATACCCATCTTGATCGTGAACTGGTCGTGCCGGACTGATACGAACGCAAACGGTAAGATGGAATGGAAGAACGACAGAAAGGAATATTCGAGCGAACTAAAAAACGTGAGTCAATTTCCTGCCATAAACATATCTTTATCGGGCTGGGCTACCTTCTGGTGTTGCTCCGAACGCCGGGGACATTTGGCCAATGACCGACCGACCGGACCGATCTTCCCGTATCAGGTAGAGCGGCTATTAACCCCACGATGAAGGGAAGGTATCGAAAATGGCCAAATAGATAAACGTTTATTACGGTGTGAATTGAATTGGTGGAAAAGATTTAAACCGCTGGCCATCCACAGCAATCACTCGCTTGATTTGGAACACTGTTTCCCTTTTTTTCTTCCTCCCCATGGTAAACTTATTCGAATACATAAAATAATAGGGCAGATTGGTGAAACCCGCTTTCCAAGGAGAACCAATAAGCTATTAACAAACACACGGAATGTAACATTCTTTCTCGTAACTGTCACTAAAGATAAAACGCGGGGAGTAGCATAAAATGATAAGGTGTGATTAAAACCGTAACATTTTATGACGCGTTAAATGATTATTGATTAAATAAAGACGTTTTGTTGAAAGGTTTATGGATGTGATTTTTGAAGAAAATACAACGAAAGAGAGAGGATTCTAAATAAGTTGCTAACGCTTGCAGCATAATAATATTTATGAAAATATAATTGTAAAAATAAAAAATCCCAAATAAATCACGACGATGAATCAAAAAGACTGCTTGGCTTAACGACCTAAGAGGTCATGCCGGCCATAGTCAGTCCTTGTTACGGGGAGGCTGCTCAGATGGAATTTGATAGAACTTCTTGTTTTGTCGCACTGGTGCCTTTTATCCCTTACACCAGCGGGAAGCCCCAGAACATAGCATAAAAAGATTTAAAGTGTTTTGCAATGAAGCAATGTAATCTGTGTGTATACTTAACAAATTAATTTATTCTGAAAAATAAAATCATGATGAACGGACTGGTTGTATTACTTAACAATTATTAATTTTGTAGATTGTATTTGTAAATATTTTTAAAGGGATTGGTCATACGAGACGAGGGGATCGCATTGGGTCGTTATCACTGGCTAATCGTTCAATCCAATAATTTAAATTTAATAGAGGTTTTTCTGTGATCCAGTTATTCTATAAAAAGTTCTAACTCAATTTTTCTTCATAGAAAAACTAGTCACGGGCAGGACACGGTCCACACGGCCGGACCGGGTTCAACTCCCATCCGGACCGTAGCATCCCCCCGTAGCATGGACTGACTATCCGGCTACGTGGTAAAAATAGGTCTAGTAAGCCAGAAATGGCCGCCGTGACCTGTAAGGTCGTTAGAGCCAAGAAGAGAGAGAGAGAGAGAGAGAGAGAGAGAGAGAGTCACGAACTTACAATATTTTATTTATTATCGTTGTTTATCATTGCAAACTATAGACAATTGTGTTAGATTGTAATTTTTAAAATGTTCAATTAACGAAAGGAATGCATATAAACTGGATTGTTTTTTATTACAGGAAAATGTCCCGTAAAAGAACTTTCCATAATACTGGAAGCTGCTTGTTTAATTTATTCACTTTAGAAAAGGGGGTTATACTTCTTACCGCTTTGTCAAACTTTGATCTCAACAAGTACATACAGTTTATGTATGAAAAATTAATTAATTTTGAAATATTTCACTACATCCAAAGATTATCTAAAAATGAAGAGCCTGCGTAAATATGATCGGTTCGAATTTCATTTAATAAAATCAATTTAATCGGCTCTTTATACTTCTTATACTGTAGGCATTCTTTTGGTGGACCTTGTAGTGATAAGGAAAAAAACATTATTTGCTCTATACATGTTCAAAACAACCATTGCCATTTATATTTTTCATGCAAAGATATTTTATTAGCAAATTTTAGAAGCAAAGGAAATTAGTTCTCTAGATTAGTATGTCAGTTATCTAAAATCATACACTTTATATATAAAAATTCGAAAACTATTTGTCTGCCTTTAATTTAAGCTAAGTCAAACATGATTGTTTTTGTGGGACTTTTCCTTTACCCAACTAAGAAGCAACAAGCGTCACGTGTACTTTCCTCATTGACCACTTTCCTCCATGGACTGCCCAGAAATTTCACCCAGAGATTCACAAAAGACATGCGCAGCAACGAAAAGCGTTTTGGATGCTTTAAGGCTTTCACAGGCAAAAATTGTGTTTGTAATGAAAATGTTTGTAGCAAACTCAATGCAATTTTCACCATTATTTCTTCTAAACAACTATAATAACGAATTTATTAAGAGATTGCTTTCTTCGTGTAGAATAAAATTACTAAATTAAGGAGAAAGAAAACTTCACACATAGCGCACACGAACTAAAACGCAAGGACACAACTATCCATTAACCGGCGTAGGTTAAGATGATGCATTATGCTTCACCGAGCGCAAGATCTCTTTCCAGCAAGTGGAAAATCTGAAGAAACTAATTAAGAATAAACTTGTTTTCATAAATCACATCCCTGTTCGGTGCGGGTGTTGTGTGCATTCTGTGTGCGTGTGTCACTGTGCGACAGTGCCATCGGACCGGAGGATGCATCTGTGTGTTAGCGAGTTGCTTTGAAGTTGTATGCTTGTTGTCGACCGAAACCAGGATAAAGTTGGATGATTAAGAACGGTCCGAAGATGGTACCGGCAAAGTGAACATTCTTTTTAATGAAAGTGCTTTCCTTCTCCTTCGATGGTCGAAGGTTTTGTTGTTTAGTGGGTGCATGCGATACGGATCGCTGGAAGGCTGTCGGAAAGGAGTTTTGTTTATTGCGAGCGAACTATCACTAGCTGACAGTGATGTGTTTCAAGTATTTTCTTCCCTGTTTCGCTAATAGACAATCCCACGAATATTGCACATGTGTAGCACAACCAGTTTAGCAAAGCCTCTTCACCGCTGTTAAGGGAAGAGGTGCGAAAGACCAAACAATATTTTCCACCAGACACGGAGCGAAGCATGAGCTTTTCCAGTTTATCACAAAGTGTAATCATTTGCAACTTCGTTGTCACAGATTGTGTACAACTTTTTGTGCATCCACCACGATCCCATCCTGGACGCGGTACCCTACCGGTGGGCAATAAGAGTTTTTCATCCTGCCATTACCTACTGCCATACATTGTTGAAGTGGAGAAAAAGTTACGCGTCTTGTCTCATTTTGTTTTTCACCCTTACCGACAACACGTTACGTGTGCCAGTTGGTGGCGTTTTTTTTTTTTTGAAAAACAGGAGAAGGTGTCGTATGTTGGCCGGGGATGGTGTAGTAGCTCAAATCAAAAACAAAACAACAAAAAAAAAACAGCAAAAAAGTTGGCCGGAAACATTTTGCATTTTGTTCCGCTTGCGCAACCGGAAAAGTCGTCCTTCAGCCGTACCAACACGAACACGAAAGTCGCAAACGGTTCTGGGAGACACATTTTCCATCACTTGTACGCACACACACACATGGTATATGGTGTTGGTATGGAAAACTTTCACTTGTTGGATTTGCGTAAACAAATCGGTATGGGTTTGTAAATATTTTAATACTTTTCGAATACCTCTTGTGGGTGCAGAGCTGATAGGGAGTGGCATGGAAGCTTAGGAAGCGGGGAAAAAAACGCACACGGATGAGATTAAATTCGTTCAGTTCACTTTATTTCCCACAAACCAGTTTTTCCGGTTTGAAGGTGTTTTCATTTTGTACCAGTCGAGATGGTGACACCTCATGTTTTTGGGTGAGTTTATTATTGTGAAGAGAAACAAATAGGGAAGGGAGTGAAAAAATGAAAATCCAATCGGAAAACAAAGTTAAAATTTCCCTACCATGTGTTGTGCCATCAGGAGGGACTATTTTGTAAAAGTTTGGCTCTGTCTGGATACTTTTAGTATGAATTAGTAGCATAGTTTCTATCCCACTGATAGTGGATGAATTACTTCCCAGAAGAAACGCTTCATTAACAATCGTTTTCATGTGGGTTTTTGGTTTACTGGTAGTATAATATGGTATATCTTTACAATTTGTTTGCTTTTTTTGGGTCATACAATTTTAAATATTTATCAGATTGACCATCGTGAAGATATTCACATCTAATTTAAAATGTAAAACTTTTTAATTGCTTTAACCGCAATCTATTTTCTCTAAACAAAGAGCTCTTAACTGTTCCAAATTTCAGCCATTGTGGCGATTTAATTTATTCAGACAGTACAGTTTACTTAAATTCATTTTTGCTATTTGTTCGTACAATACATGTAGTCTCGATATGTATTAATGGGTTCGAGAATTTACTTTTTCCTCATTGGTATTTTTGTAGCTATTTTGGTTGATGTAAGTTTAACGACTACATTAAGGTTTAAAATTCAATTAAAGGAATAGAATGGTTAAAAACAAAAATTACCAATTACTCCTAACTACTAACTATATTACCTAAACCTACACTAAGTATGAATCTTAGACGAAGCTGTTGATTGGTTATAAGAGTGCAATTCTTTCAATATTTTTAAGGTGCTGGTTAAAAATTTTCATTTTATGCCAAATAATGTTTATTTAATATGTTGTAAAACGTTGTACCTAACAGGGACCTAAAGAATGGCTTTATAATAGTTGCTTTGTGGTTTTTGAAGAATAATTTTGCAACACATGGGTTGTCATAGACCGTACTATCAATTCGTGTTATAGTATTTAGTTATTGCAGTTTAGTTGAATTTTTTTTGGTAAAATATCTGTGAATAATTAAATGTTCAAACTGGGTCCTAAAAGTACAACTTCTATCGAGAAAAGGTTAAAATATTTAAGAGAATTTGTCATAAAATTTGGTTTATATGTAGGTAAGAAGAAGAAAATGTTAGGCGGGCATGCGCTATAATTATTATAGCGATTTAACCCAAAAAAAAAGCGCTAAGGAAGTGTGCGCAGAGAGTCGCATCGGAGCAGCGCAACGAAGCGGTTGCAATCAATAAAGCACTGAATTTAATCCACCTAATATTCCTACATATATTGATATTTGTTCTCCTACCAGATTTGTAAAAGAAAGAAAATAAATTTGGTGTAGAAAAAATCTTCAGATTAAATTTTCCATACTTTACAATATACAAGAATACTTTTTAAGTGCTGCGTTTAATGAGTTTAATACCGTCTTAGAAGTAAAATTTGAAGACATTATTGCGCTTACTGTACAACATAATCAGAAGTAAGTTGAACTATTTATAAAGTATTCATTTTCAAATCCATTCTTTGTACTAAGAGGTGCATCGTTTCGCAAAAAAATCAAGCACAACCACACAATACAACATAATTAACATTTATTTATGCAGTCGTATACAGACACCAAACTACCATCTGCATCCTCTTCCCATACAATAATTTAACGCCAACTAGCTTACCGCCCCAAAAACAAAAAAAAAATCATCAAGAATGATGTGCCAATAGACCTAAATCCTTTTCATCTTACGCCCCAAAAACTAACCACTCTCTTTCTCCGTTATGTGGCCCCAAAAACCCAGGCACAGCACCGAAAGCCGATGCTCGTAAAACGTCAGAAAATACTGTCGATCTAATAAAACTAAACTGCACCGAGGCGGATCACCGTGAGTTGTGACCGATTCGGTAGGCTTTTCCTTTCTCGCTTGGCGTTGTTTTATGCGTTGTGTGGACTAGCAGCCACTGTTTAACGGGAACAGTCTTGCCCGGTGGTGTGCATGTGTGGGTTTAGACGTCGATGTTATAAGACTAATAAAATTTCCAATTTATACAACGCTGGTAATAAAATAAGAATGTGAAGCGTTTTTCGTCTTCACTCTCCAAAAGGCGTTGCAAAAGAAAGAGAAACAAAAACCGTATCCAAAGTCTAGTTGGACATTGAGGGACTTTTCTTTTCTTTCCTGTGGTAGATTTTTGTTCTCATTCCCCATTTAGAAAGCTTCACGTGGGGTTTTTTTTTTCAAGAGACACGTCGATAGCAATCTACGCCAGGAGGTTTTGGTGAGACAGAGGTGAAGTTTTCCATTTTGACCAGTTAGAATTTTGGACGATCTCTTGCGGGCTGGCTGTTTGTTCAGTGGAATAGGTAGAGATACACAAAACACATAGGCCCAATTGGCCACGTTTGCACCGTTACGGAACCGAGCGGAATCACCGCCTGTGACTTACACAGCACGAAACAGGAAACACGGCGAACGATCCATTTCAAGCACACCGGAAAACCAACCTTGCAAAGGATGGATTGATGGTGGACGGGTGGATGGCAAATCTTGTGCGGTGAGAATATGGCTCGCCGCTACGACGAGTTAACGAGCTAGTTGTGAGAAAAGAAAAATAAACTTGAAGGAAACGTTGATGATGAAAAGCAAAAAGTCCCACGGTTGGGTGTGTGGCAAGCGAGGCAAGTGTAAACACTTTTCCCAACCCAAAATCCATCCTTTTTGGCTAGCCGGAAGGTGCTAGAGGTGGGTAAGCTTTCGACCGAAACGGGTGTTTGGTGAAAATACAACCAAAGAAATAGCGGAAATACGTTCATCCGTTCGTGCCGTCTCGACTCGAAAGGAGAACCTGGTCCAACGCCTTCGTTGTGTTTCGATTCCGTAGGGTTTTCCCTTCGCTATCCTTCGGGCGGTCAGTACGGTGTTGGTAGCCAGATGGGAGCTACCCATAACTATAAATATGAAACGTCACCGGCACACGAACGAATGGGCGAATGGACGAACTCCAATCCGATCCAGCCAGTCGCAACACAGCAGGAACGGTTGGCCTTCCATACTTTCACCAACCTGGACGAAGAGAGGGTTTTCTGCCACGTAAAAGTGTTTATAAAAATCTCTGATATCCGGATTTGCTATTTCCGGTGATAATTTTTGCCCGTGCCCACCAGGGCTAGGGTTCAGTCGGTTCTAGTGGTCGGTTGCTCACGTTAGCGCCCGCTGAACCGGACAGAGTTGGTTGAATCGGTGTTTTTCGGTTTCCGGCAGTCGTTTCGCGCCCCGGGGGGAAAAAACGACCGGTAAAACAAAAAAGCAAGAAACATAACCAAAAAGGAAGGAAATCATTAAAAGCTTTTCAACACTTCCGTTGCCTATTGGGCGGCTGGGATGAGGGAAGCAGAACGGAGGCGAAAGCGAATGAAGATACATGATAACGATGTTTGGCACGTGACTTTATGAAGCCATAAAGTTTGTCCGAGTTTTGTGAAAGTGTCCGGGGTTTCGGTTACCGAGTGGCGGATACTGTGCTACTGAGTAGCAATCGCGTCCAAGCAGTTTGGAACTCATTGGAACGTAAAACGAAAATCCCGAAAATTAATGTAAATGACTGTGAAATCAGTGGGCCATACCTGGGGTGGATATCGTTCCGGCAGTGTGTGCAATGCCTCCCGGTAGACGGCCAGGGCACGCTGCAGTTTTCCCTGATCGGCGTACAGATTGCCGAGCTGCAGCAGTGCACTGATGCGGGCGTTCTCGTGTGCTGCCCGGTCCCGCAGCCCAGAACCGTCCAGCTTGGTGCCTTCCCGCAGTACGCTGGCCGCTTCCTGACAGCGACCTAGTGCTATCAGTGAGGTCCCAAGGTTCAGATAGGCCACTGTGAATGAGAAAGAGCATGAAGATACTCATACATTAGATGGGTTTGAGAAGTTTTGAAATGAAGAGCGAGCAATAGGATTGGATATGAAGGGACTGTCGGTACTTTTTATTCACAGCATGAAATGTACGATTTATGAGCTAAATTAGCTTTCCCATCACGGTTTGAAATGGTTGAAATGGGAAAGTTTTGGGGAAGAAATGGGAAGCTCCATTTCTCGTAGGAGTTGGAAAGTCGATGAATACTAAATGAATTGGAATTTCAGTTTGAACCAGAAACAAGCCATACTCGATGCGGTTCTACTTCAACTTCCCAGAGTAGCAAAAATTAGGACAAAAGAATACTCAGCATTACCTGAGGAATGTCCCAATAGGGAGACTCATGGTATAGTACGTACAGCAGGCAATAATACTCGAGATAATTGGACATCACTTCCTGATGCCACGTCAGCGTCGTAATGAATGAAAAACGGTCCCTCTTGAGAGAAAGATGATGAAGAAAAAAAAAAGGTTCAAGAATCATGAATCTTTCCTATTTCTGTTCTTCAATTTTTTTCCCTACCCTCGGTGGCATGGTATCCAGTACACTATCAACTAGCATTGGTGGTGAAGTCTTTGACGATGGTTTTGGTTTAATGCTGCATTTGGGTAATGAATGCTACTACACACATACACAGGTACCTCATGCTTCATTTTCATACCGAATCTCGGGGCCGTGTCCCGTAGGCATAAGGATGATGTTTACGTACGAAGCACGTCGACACCGTACGGAAGATGCACAACGAAAGCTTCATCCCGCAAGCCTTTTAGCGTGATTTTATGACGAGTGAAATCGTAAAAAAACGAACAGCGTGCTTCACCGTGACGAAAGGAACACTCAACCATAGCCTCATTGACAGCGACACAATCTTCACGGTTCGCCATGGGATGGGTTAGGATCAAGGATTCAAGGATCTCAAATCCGGACACCGACAAACACCATCGCCTTCGTCCCGTGTCGCATCCATTAGGCTGGTGCAGCAAGCGTGGGAACGGAACAGGTTCGCAAGGACAGAACCACCCCGCAAATGTTCACAGATAACGCAAGCCAAGTGACGTCGTTTCACGTTCCTTCCAAGGTTTGCCGAAAGAAACAGAGACGAGCGCACACTTTTGTGTTGGCGCCGGTTGTTTTCGTCCGCTTTTTTTTCTCCGTTTTAGAAACTAACCCAAGCGTTGATGGTACCGCCGAGGTATGGCTATAGTGTTGCAAGTGGTGTAATCATAATTACTATGAAATATTAAATGAGAAATGTGGTACAGAGGATGACGGGGAAAGATTTCCCTTTCATGTTTTTGCCGTTGTCAGCAGAGGTAAGCAGAGGTAAACCCATGGCTTGTGGCGTGTTGTACCACTTCGAGTGGTGCGTTTTTAAGGCTTACAACCGGTGGGCGGATGTAGACAGGAGCGGTGAGAACGTGTGGATAATCAAGAAGAAATGATGTCCTCCTTCCCTTCGGTAGCACTAGATATCGCTATCAACTTATGTTCCCACGTTCACACGGACAGCAGTGAAAGCTAGTAGCTTGCTGGCTCAGCAAAATGAGCAAGATGGAAAAAACGGCAAAGAACGAGCACGGAAAATGAAAAGGAAAAAAAAATGAGGTGAGCAAAGTAAGTAAAATCTTCTGAAATCAAGCCATATACACGGCTTCATGATAAAAGAGCACACAAAGTGTCAAGTATCTTATGAATATTAGAGCGCGTTTTTGATCAACGGTAAGCTGCTGGTAGGCAGAGATGGATCCCCCAAACGGCTCGAGAGACCTGAGAGCAGTCTGCTTGACATGAACGTAGCTTTTGTGTGATTGCTTTTAGCAGAAGAGTCTGAGTATTTTCTATTTGACGTACGTCTGTTGGGGGATTTTTAACTGACAAAAAACGGAAAGAATGCCTTAGAATAGTGAGCGCATGAAAGCATTTCAATGCAATGGGGGAGGTCATTAAATTTACAGATAGAATACAGGCTGAAATTTAGTCATTTTGCTACATACTGATGAGGCGATGCAATTTATTCAGATGAAGTTCATATTTTGGAAATAATTTGTTTCAACTCATCTATTCATATGAGGTTTTCATAAATGCTAGTGGGAAAAATATGTGAGGCTGAATATTTGGATAGAAAGATTTGTTTTTTGATGGACAGGCAGCCTGGTTGTCCTTACGCAAATAAACTATGATGTGTTATTAAAGCTATGAAAAAAAATCCGTATTGACTGACTTGTTTCAAAGATTCATATACAGATGCAACATTTTATGCTGAATGTTGACTGTTGAGGTTGTAGTAACGACTCCAGTAGTAATTCATTATCCGTAACAAGGTATATATGACCTTTTAGATCTAGTATTTATTATATTAAATTAGAAATATTAGCAATTTATGTCTTCTTCAATACAGATATTATTTGTTCGAAGCTGAATTTAGACAAATTAATTAAAACTTTATAAACTTAATCGTCTTTGATTTTCTTGCTCCTCTTGCTCTTCTTGCTGATGATCCAAGATCTCAAAGGTGGAAACTGCGGGGATCATTTTCTATAAATAAATCAAGATACATACACTGATAACATATTGGGATTGAAAGGTTCTTTTGTACGGAATGGATTTTGTTTAAAACTGACGAAACCTCTAAAGTCGCGTTCGAGAGGAAGATGTTTGGAAAGATTTTAGGCCCCATATGTGTGGAAGGACAATGGAGGGCCGCTACAACGACGTGCTCTATGAGTTGTACGATGGTCTCACTATCGTGCATCGAATTAGACTCACCAGAGTTCAAGTCATTCGAATGACACCGGATGACATTGACCGTAAAGTTCTTTTAGGTCGTCCACATGGAGTGATATAGTGAACTCCTGTACACCACGAAGCTGTTGTAGCACCTGATACGTAAATATGTAAGCTGCTTCAAGAACATTGGATATTCCGAAATGGGAATATTCCGAAAAATCAGACTCCCCACAAGACACCCCAAGAATGAATTTGTTAAGACGTTTTTTCACCTAATTGCCTAACCAAAAAAAAACACACATACTAGTACAATATTTATTGTACGAAAAGCTGAAATTTTAAGTGACTTTCCATGACCAAAAAAACACAGAACTGCTATTTATGTGACAGAAGTAAAAAATCGCATAACTTTATGCATCCATTGTAACACTCAACAATGGAATTGACAAACTACGTACAACATGATTTGTGTAGTATTTTCCTCTTCCGAAGGGCGCACCGGAATAAAGCATCACACCGAGAAGATTAGAGCATTCTATAGAAACGATGATGTTTGAAGACGCAAAAAGAATATAACCGTGCTCCGATAATGCGGCATACCTTACACGGATCCTTCTTTATGTTCACCAACCGCACAATGATTGCTAAATGATCTGTGCAAAATGAACAAAAAGAAAAGGGAATCGAGTTACAGGATATATTTCCGTCCGGAGTTTGGCGCTGCCACGGCCCGAAGACTGATGATACATTCTACTAGCTTTTCCAGCCAATTGCATCTGTTCGGGCGCCACCATTTCTCGACGGATGGACGGCAATATACAGCAAACAGCGAAACCGGTGCGATACACGACGAGGCCAGTTAGCTCGCATGGGTAACCTCAATAAAAAAATAGTCCCGAAGAACACAGCACCACCATAGCACGATGTATGTGTGTTTATATGGGGAATTTTTACTTACGTTTCTTTATTTTTTTCCCCCGAGTTTAACTCCCAATTCTCACTCCCGTCCATCCAAAAAGACCGGGAACGATGACAAAGTTCATCGTTTTCAATTTCTTTTCAACCTGCGAAAAGGAAGGCGATCCACCCACGGAGGAAAACAAATTCTTTCACTCACTGCGCAGCACGTTGAAGGAATTCCAAGCTGATGGTAGTAGTAGCAGTGTGCGTGTGCCACCTGTATGTCCACGGGTTTCACGGCCCCAAACTCCGGCAACGCGTATTTCCGCACCCAGCGCTTATCAGTAAATCTGATCACGTCTCACGGGGTCGTCGAAGGACGTCGGAAGGAAGCGAAGACGCCAATGTCTGAAGTTCCTTAACGATGTCTTGCAGACATTGTTGGCAACGCGGGGGTCGGGACTAGATGTATGGGTTCTGTAGGGGATTGACGCAGTTTTCTTACAGCGTTTATTCTCGGAATGGAACGGGAAGAAAGACAGCTTCTCGCACCCAGTTGCTCGCTGATCACTTGTTCATATTTGCCGTCTTCCTGTGCACACGCCCTGTCATTGGGATGCTGACTGCCCGGTCTGGTAGAGCTACACCGCCTAAAGGAGGAGGCTTCTGCCCACATCAAACCACCAAGTCACAGTCATCATTCAAACCCACTGCAGTGGAGAACACACATCAGCAGTCGTGCTATCATAAATATTAAAGTCTATCCTTCGGTTAGCCCCTGTGTCGGTTGGCCCGTTGGATGACATTGCCGGTGCTTTAACACGCACACACACACACAAAAATGCATCGTACGGGCTCGTTTATTCGCCATTTATGCAATGCATTTCTAGCCCTAGTGTTAGACTTGCTCCCGGCTGGAACAGTACTGTGTAGCGTTTCGTACGTTCTTTTGTCGGCATCAGGGCCGATTTGCAACGGTTCAGAATAGTGGCCCTTCGGACTCTTTGCACCGGAATGATTAAATTCCCAACGCGCAAACCGTGCCGTCATTCCGTCTGTATGAAGCGACCTTTTCAACTACCGGCCATGGCAGCCCTTGGGTATGGTAAGGTTTAGACGAGTTTGTGAAGGATGGAAGGCTTCAGAAGGAAAAACTCCCGTCCCGTGGGTGGCAAAAGAAAAAAAAAAACATCCCCGACATAAACTCCGACACACCGGCACGGAAAGTGGACACTGTCACATTCGAGTTTTGCTTCGTATCAGCTTTCGCAAGCGTTGTGACACTGCCATCGGGAAAACTTTCAGTGGAGATGAAGGGCAAAACAAAAAAATTCAACCCCTAAGCAGCTACGAAACAAACTCACTCGGCGTTTGGGGGAGAGGAATGGGGGTAGGTAGAAAAAAGGTGGTCAGCAATGTCCTGTCCGGTTGAGTTCGACGTGAAAACTCAAGCACAGCATATACCAAGGGAGAGCACAGCATCGGAAAAGCAAAGTTGAATTATCATCTATTTCACAAAATTGGAAGTAATGGTGCGGAAAAATCATTTATATTTTCCACCCCCGTATTTGTACGTGTGTGTGTGTGTATGTGTATGTTGCGGGGGAGTCGTTTGTGTCATGTGTTTTCTTTGTTTGTGAACATGCGACGGGAAGTATAGTTGCTGTGTTTCACCACACGTCCCGTATGGAGGATGAAGTTCTAAAAAATCATATCCACATATGGTGTGGTTTGTTGACTTGGGAAGAAAAAAAAAGCAGCAGCACACATACATAGTATCTTGGCCTTAGCTCGTTCCTGCTCGCAGCTTGTGATCAATCAGGAGGAAACGAAGGAGAAATTAAATTTTGTGGATCAGCTGAAATTGGAATTATTGCCAGCCAATCAGCAGGGTGAGCATAACGGCGGGAGTTCACAAATTGCCGGATGTATTGAATTTAGGCGACATTCTCCGGGAATGGGAAGGAAACAGTTGGTTGAAATGCAAGCAATACAACAACAAGAAGGAGAGAGAGAGAATGAGATATTAGAGGAGTAATAAAACAATTGCACAATTAGCCATCACAAGACGTGCTGGTAAGCACACTAATGCAACATCACACAGTAAATGTAGCACATCCGAAAACATTTACCAAACATGTTGCTGTACAATTTTCACCATTATAAATGTGGTACATTTTCCAGGCGGAAATCCTTCACAAACGCTAAACTTTCCAACTTTCCCGTTTGCAAATATATTTTGCGATGGGAAATTTCGTTCCTTTTTTTTGGTTTTTGAAACGATCTCCAAAATAAAACAAAAGAGCAAATTAGTGTCTGTGTTACAGTGTGGTGTATTATTTTCTCACCACAGAGTGCTTTTTGTTCCTCACTTGCCAACTTTAGCATGGTAATGCTCTTTTGTTCCGTACAGGAAAACACACAAGCGCACAATAGTTAGCACATTCTCTTACGTTCGAAGGGTGAATTTTGGCGTACGGTGCTAGTGTGTGGGATTTTTTTTTTCTTTAGGCAGGGTAAGGGTGCGGAAAATAATTCATGGCGCATACACAGTAAATTAAGCAGCTTTCAACTTTCCTATAACGGCTTCCGATAACAAGTAGTGTAAGGAGAAAAGTTTTTCTATTCATTCGGTTTGGATACCGAAGAACACAACACTTGAATCGATCTACACACATACACAGGGCGTTACACACTTCAGGACATCAGGGGTGAATCCTCTTAATGGGAGCTTATCATGTACAAAAAAGTTTGCTGCTTTTATTTCTCTCCGCATGTAAAAGTGCATTCCGTGTCGCTACATGCTACAAGGGTGTGTATGTGTGTGTGTGTTACGTGGAATGCAAGTGAATAAATTATGAATGAACAATATTATTACCCCGGGCTGAGCATAAGGAGTGATGGGACCATCAACCCGCAAACACACACCCACACATTTCCAACATCAGGCGCCGGTAGGGAAACTGTTTTGACGATAAATGGGACTTTTGCGTGATTTTGTCCTGTATGCCATCGTCGATCATTTTTCCTGTCCCACCCTTAACTCGCATATGTTGGCACAGTTTGCCGTAAGGAAACATCCTTCACTGAGAAGTTCGTGTGTGAGTCGTATCGTATCTGATCGATCGAACGATAAAACACTTGCCATCGACAGCGCGATGTTGGTGGTGCCACAGCTAAACTCGTTAGCACGTTGCATCCGAAATGGACGGATATTGCTGCGGGACACACCGAGCCGTGGCTTCACCATCGGTTAAGAATCGTCCGGCAAAAGGCATCCGACCAGAGTCACTGTCTCCGTTCGTTTGCGTTTGATGCGTTGCGATGCTGTCATTCTAGCCGCGCGCTGACTTTGGACTACGATCGTACCCGGCGTGGACATCGAATCACCGTGTAAGCTCAATCGCACACGTAATGGAAATTGATTTTACCTAGTTTCCTCATTTCGATGCTGCCCTGCCAGTGCTAGCCACCGTTAACGATGGAAAGCTGTTACCCAAACCCGGATGGATCAAACGGTTGGTTGTTTAAGCTTGGTTTCAATTAAAGCACTAATAGACTTTGATTTAAGGTTTTGCGAACGTACGGTGAACCATCTTTGGCGAAAGAAATCGTCACGGTAGAAGGAAACGTCTACTGGCTGAACCCACATTATCATCGATCGATTATAATACCATCAATTATGTTTTCAATCAACACTTTAGCAACTCCAAAACACCGGCACCGTTCTCGTAAAGGATTAATCAGTGGTAAAAGTGGGTCCGCGCATACACGCGTAAATCTAAATTATACAAAATGGCAAACGAATAAATAATTGAATAACCTGACGCTTGACTGTCTAATAGAATACCACCACTGACACCCCCGGCTCTGGTCACACCAGCTCGAGCGAGAGCTCAAAAGTAAACAAGCCTCGGTTCTGTTAGCCCGTTGTTTCCATTCGTCTACGCCTAAAAGTATGCAATTTGTAGAACCGATCTGGTTTATTTAATCTTTTTCCACTTCCACCTTTCCTCGGGAAACAGACGATGAACTTTGCTGAAAACTGTCAAATTATATCCAATTATTGGCCCCTCCAGACCCCAGCCCCTCCCATAAAGGCACAAGCTTTTCGTGCGCACAAGTGCGTGATAATAAATCAGAAACAGTTTTAGTCTTTATTGCGCGTTGCTGGGCCATGCCATTGTGTACGATTTGAAAATGCAACGGAACTAATTTGCACCGTATATGGTGGGTCTGAACAAACAAACACCCGCCAGCACAAGGGAAACGCAATTTTATGTCCATTCAGGCGTTGTACTGGAGCAGTCGGGATTGGAACCGCGCGCAGAATGGTGTAAAGGTGGGCTTAATAAAATATAAACTAATTTATAGCCGTGCATATCCGTCAAGGGCGTCGCGTTTCCGCTGTGCTGGGTGTTTTCGGTGGTGATGAACCAATGTCCAGTGGAACGGACGATGGTGGCCTACCATGCAATCAGCGCTCGTGCGTGCGAGCGAGCCACCCGAATCAACAAAGTGTCCGCCCAACGACGCTTACATTTGCCTTACCGACCATTCCCGACCGTTCGACTGTTTGATTAGGCTCACGTTTAGCTTTCGACGGGCCAGCAGAATCGACCGGCAGCGTTCGGCGACCGGCGACAGAAGGCAAACATTATCACTTTGGGTTCGGGATTTGAATTGATTGCGTTGCAAGTTGTCTCTGGTTTTGGTGAGTTGTGGCAGCATGATGGAAGACCACCGATGAATGATGCCGGTAAGGATGGAAGGACGCAAACTGTGCGGACTTCGGGAGCATGTAAAGCAAAACAGACATGGTAAGGGAGATCTGTCGGATTTGATTGATATGTTTAGCGCTTCCCCGAAGTGCACGGAAGATGTTTGTCTACGCACGCATAAATTATCGACGGTGGTCTTACAA
Source organism: Anopheles funestus (assembly GCF_943734845.2). Lineage (NCBI taxonomy): Eukaryota > Metazoa > Arthropoda > Insecta > Diptera > Culicidae > Anopheles > Anopheles funestus. The sequence continues at coordinate 79,089,987 of NC_064598.1, read as the reverse complement.
GGTGACCTGAAGCAAACAGTTGTAAAGGATGAACGCATGCATACGATGTGTGGTGGTGTTGATAAGTGTTACACGCTTGTAGGGAAATACTTTAAGTTCCAAAACGATCTCAAACTGTGTTTAATCATCGTACTGATTAAAATAATTGGTTAAATACGATGCTTTAAGGTGTGTACTGACCTTCACCAATAAAAGCTCCAATTAAACTGTGCCATCTTTCACCAATGAAAGGTCGCATTCCACATCCACAACCGTCCACCGGACAGATCCGTGCCATCTGTCAATGGTTTGCCACTCAATCTTCCAAGACCTTCAAACATCAGTCACCTCTTCGTACATAATTTACTTCCAACAAATTCCCAACCCCGTAAACGATTAATCACTTTGGGATACCACCGGCAAAAAAGGGTGTATTTCTTTTCATTTCTTCTCTACAAACCGCTCAAACTTTTCTTATCCTTGCTTCAACAAAAAAATAGTATATCCCCTTTAGGCAACTTTACACAATTCGAAGCGAAATGGAAATGAATAGAAAAGGAAAAAAGCGATCAAAAGTAACCCTCCTCACGTCCCCTCCTTAGTGCGCCTTTTCCCCAAATTGCTTTGTGACCACTCGGGGCAGTTTTACCTCTTTTTTTCTTCTTCTCCTTGGAACCCCGGAAGTGTATCCCAGGGTGGTATAATTTCAATTCAATTTCCGTTTTCTCGCCCCATACCCTTCCAGTGGTTTCGGTTTTACCGGGTTCACACCACCAATGTCCAACTGTCAACCGTTTTACATTAATGAAATCATCAATTTCACGCATACCTTTTGCGGACCTCGAAAAAAAAAACACGCCACGTGTGCACCGGCGTGGCGGTAAAGGTTCGTTCTCATTTTCCGTTTCTTTATTTTTTTTGTGGTCGTTACTATCGTATCTTCTTCTGTTAAAGATGAATCTGTTTTTTTCTTTAAAGAACGGATTTCTTTTCCACGAAAACCCCTTTTTTCTTTTGTAAGGGTGGCATTTCTATTTCAGGCTTCAGGGATTGGAGAACAAGACATTTCAATTGGTCAACCCATTTCAGTGGACGATGGTGAGCAAATCTTTCTCCAGGGAAATGGACGAATTTTGGCAAAGATGGGAAATGGACAGGCAAAATCGCACCTTTTCTGTCTGTTTGGGTACGTGCGTACTATCGTCACCATGGGAATGTTCTGCCGATTTACTAAAGCGGCTGCTAACGATTGGTACAGTGGGCATAACGTTCTGTTCCACGTGTATTCTTCGAATAAAGTCAAGATACAAATTACGAACTCAGGGTTTAATTTTAAAGAGAAAGACATCATCATCATTAAAATATTCCAACATCATTCTTAAAACAATTCGTAGAATGGTTGAAATTCATTGTCCACAAATGTTCATTATTTGTTTCTCCATGCTTTGAATAATATGCATGCTGCCATTACCCAATTCTAGAAAATGTATAGAGATGAATTAAGGTAGCGGCTTAAATTGGAATTTTCGAATGACTTGTAGACATCCAGCGTTTCGTAGTCTACAGATTGAATAAATAATCAGAGAAAATGAAAAGCGATCATTCCCTGGAAATCTAAACCTGCTTAAACAGGAAGACAGGACGAGACATATTTCTCTTATGTTTGTGGAAACTATTTCCGGTAACGAAGTGTCACGGTAGAACAGGACAGTTTGAATTAGTTAAATTTCTTTGAAACTGTATTCTATTTTGGTCAAACAATGGATATGCTAACATTCATAAAACCAGCTTAATTAAAGGCAGTTATTAAGGGTTGTGGTTTAATACCTCTTAAATTAAGAACCCATATATAAAACCTCTTACGTGATACAACAATATATTTTTTTTTATAGAAAAGGAACGATCAATTGAACGATAAAAAACCTGAAGCTGCACGTTTTGTAGTTAAATCATTCCAAGAAAAATAATCGTCATTTAAAAATATATACTCCAACGAAATTGGACAGACATGTAGATAATCGAGCAATTGTAAACCATTTGCTCTGTTTTCAGCCGAACTCGAGTTTAATTCTAATCGGTCCGATCATCCTTTGCGCTCTGATTGATTCGACCAGGGTCGCATCTGGCCGCGAGGCTGTGCCCAATCAATGAGGTGTTTAAAATTAACGATACCACCCGGTGCAGTTTTCCAATCCCACCCGCAGGTGCCTGAGTGAAATAAATTGTGATTAATGGAAGGTGAAATTTGCAAATTACGGCAACTCGCTCTTGCGTGCGTGGTGGAGTGGCGATGGTAGTCCGGGTGGCAACCAAGTCCACCACCGGGATAATTAAAGCCATCGGGTTGGAAAATTGAAAAGCATGTTTTTCACGTTCCGTCCAGCATTCGATGGATTTTTGTTCGTGTTTCCCATCCCCCTTTCCTCGCTTCGTTCTTCGTGTGTGCCGTGGTGGAGGTTTATTGGTACGATTTTAATGTTCATCTACCGATTGCTGCAGGCGATAAATTCAATCCGATCATCAGCCGATGGGGGATGAAAGTGTCCCTAGCCGTGTACCGCTACTTTCAAGTTCATTCGTTCGATAGTTTTGTACCGGTGTGCAGAGATACCCATCCAGTAGTATAAGGGAAGGAAAGGTGGGAAATAGATTATGCAAACATTTAGCCCTGGCTAACCACTAAAACCTCGCTCATGTGGGACCAACAACGAACAACCAAAGCAGGACCTTCCCGAGGCTAGAAGCTCATTAAAAACAGCTCTCCCTCACGTTCTCATTTTTGTTCTTCCCAAGCACATGATTGTGTGTGTTCTCTCGACCGGAAATATTTCCCTCCCATTCGAGTAGGGTAATCATGGTCAGAGGAAAACCTCAACATACATGTGCGCCAAACACTGTATCGCTTACCTCTCGAGCGATCGTTCTAAAGGATGCATTTTCTAATCCTTTTTTTTTGTTCATGTGTTTATGTAAAATTATAACGTTATAGTTTTTTTTTTGGTTTCAACGGCCAAGTGGTTTTACCTGTGATGCTGAACGTAGTTTGTGACCTTTTGATAGTGATGGGGTTTTTTGTTATGAAAGCCACCAGCACCCCATAAACGATCATAATGTGCATAATATGTTATCATAAAGCAACATTTTATAGCTCTTTCCACCCCAAAAGTGTGAAGCTTCTTTGTTGGTTGGCAACTGGCTGAAGCTGGTACGAAAATCGAAACGATATGACCCACCATAGAAAGATGCCGATGGGATATTTCCGGTCAATTCAATCCGCTGAAGCGGATCATAGTACGCCACCATAGCCGAACAGAGTGTCCGCAACGCTTGGGGTGAAATAATTTTCGGTCTAATTAAATTAATTATGCATGTGTGGATGTGTTTGCTTCCTGCTTCCATCGAGGATTCCTCCCTGAGGGAGAGCAGAAATGAAGAAGCGGGAAGCTATAACCCCAGTCCACCGGCCGATAGCCATATTGCAAGCCAATCATCTTCGACGATGCGAGGTGTTGAATAGACAGTGAAACACTTTTTTGGCACCAGTTCTCATAGCGTTTGGCATTATAGGACACTATTTGTTTGTGTGCGTGTGTATATGATTAGCGGCAGCGGCGAGTGTGCCAATTTTATGTGCTTGAACATCGGCTGCTTTTCGGAGTGTGGAATATTGAAACAGTCGGAAACGGTTAGTGGTTTCCTGTTCCGCCAAAGATCGCACGGAAATGCATCCGGAGCGTTTGATTTAGCGATGATGATGATTTGTGATTATTTTTCGCAGCGAATAGAGCTCTGGAGCATGTGTGCAAATATTATGCAGTGCAAATTTTAATGTTTGTATTATTTCAGCTCCATTTTTATGATCAGTATAGAAAATTATAGACTTTTAATATAACTGTAGGAAAATTACCATAACTGAGGTTATATTATATACAGTTTATTATTCCTTACCATAGATTTGTGTTATCTAATCTTCAAAATTAGAAAGATGTTAGATGTAGTTTTAAAAAACTTCATACAGAAACGAACTACTCTACAACATTGGCATTGAATGCTAAATGGCTTGAGCTTTGAAGGCACGTTTGACAGCGTAACCTTTGCGTATACTTCCGAAAAGCAAAATCGTACGTACGCGAATCATATAAATAATATACATGTCCCAGAATAAATATTAGTCAGTTAAGCTAATCAGCCGGTAATGGTATTGCCAGTTTGTGAATCAGATCAAGAGCCAGCACTAGCGCGTCAATCAACACTACCAAATGATCGACTTCCAAGTGATCGGTCGGAACAATTAAAATGTCATCCAGAGTTGAACCATATGAAGGAAAATATGAAGGGAGTTATGTTTGATTACAACAATCTCTGCAATATGAGGAGTAATTTATGCATTAGATTGAATTAAAATCATCAATAAGGGAAGTACAACTTATACTCAACACACTTTTAAGGTTGTTTGTGAGCAAAAAGGAGGGAGAAAGAGAAAATATAAGTTACAAGATGAATGATCTGTTTGGCCGGGCAGATATCCTGACAATAGAATATTTAAAGTGTACGTGACAAGGAAGCTGAATAAAATTAAAGTTAAAGATTAGAGAGAAAGAGAAAATATAAGAGATCTTGGAGGTGATCAAATGTAACAGAATATCTTGGAAACTAATGATTTTTCTATGAGATGAGTTCAACAATATAAACTAAACAGAACAATTGCGATGTATACTAAATATTACATCATTATTGTAAAAAAGTGAGAAAAAAATATTGCAAAAATAAAGCATAATGTTTGAAAAAACTTAAAAGCTTAAATTAAAGTAGTTGCGAAGTCTTTCTCAAACACTTTAACGGGCCAACTATAGCTTTCATCATAGTAAAGCAAACATACGATTCAGTTAAAAAATGGCCCGAATTCAGCGTACGGTTTACGTAAACACCAACCACATCAATATGGAACGCCAGAGAGACCGCCCGAAGTTCCTTTTTTTCCTACTAACTACTGCTGCTGCTGCTGCTGTAAGTAATCGTAACACTTCACTCGTTCGACATCGAAATCCCATCAGAAATCCCTACGGACACACGCAGCGTGCAATGTGCCTGAAGTAGAAACATTTGTTACTAATGTTCCGTTCCCACCTTCCACTCCCATTACCAACACCATCCCCAACAGCCATGGAAGAGGGGGAGGGGAATCGTACCACAAAAAGAAAAGCGTACATCTCCAGATGGGTTCGCTTGTGTTTTGTGCAGCTCGTCTGATGGAATTGTTCGACAGGTTGTTTCGAAATCACCATGCAAAAGGCCGGCGAAATGGAAAGCGAACACACAAAAATGCCGCTTTGACGTGCCGCGTGTGACAAGTGTAAAGCATGTTTCGGTTCAAACGATCGAGAGAGAGGGAGAGAGAGGAAGAGAAAAAAAAGGTGAAGAAGACAAGGAAGCTACCGGCAGTTTCCGAAAAATCGAACGAATCCTTGCACACTTCTGGGGAGGTTTTGGATTACGACGTTTCGACGTTCGACACAAAAGTGCCCGATGGTACAATCAGTGAACCGTCACTGAAGTGTACCGGAAAAATACCAACAGCAGCACACAGAACCACATGGAAGACAGATTGCGCACACGTCGGTGTACACCTTTTATCCCATCGCACCTCGGAGCGTCATTAGCTTTGAATTGGTTTTTTTCTCTTCTGCTGGAAAAACGGGGGAAGGTGGGGGAGATGGGTGGGTGGAGGGGTGAAAAAAATCGAACACCTTTGGCACCGGCTCATGTCTCACCTTTTCGGAATAGTGACAAAATTCAGTCGGCCTTTTTTTCTCCCTTGTGGAGAGTGTCCATTTTGGTCGAGATAATTTTACAAGGCGAACCATCGGCTTAGTGTCACTTTCTTGGAGCGTAAATTTTTCGGAAGCTTTTCCATAGCTTCATCATCACACTTCTTTACGCATGTAACGTATGGAAGGGGTACTCTTACGGTCAGCGTGTGTCCGACACCGATACGCATCGATTTACTGACCAACATCTCCATTTACTTTCATCGTTGACCCAATCACCCTGGTCGGTAGTGACACAGCTGGAAGGACGTGAAGACTTCCAACGCATATGGGGTGGCAAGTGATCGGAGCGAATGAATACCGGGAGGTCACAAATTTCCCTTACTTTATGAAACTTCTTTCGGAAGACCGCTTCAGCGCGAACCGTCCCGCACGCATGAGCATGAAGTGATGTCCGGGAAGATGTGTTTCGACCTCCGGAAAGGCACATACACTTATCCTATAAGTCACACTAATTGACGTGGGTTTTCTCGCTCACCGGATCCGGTTAGCTTTCCCCCTATCGCCCATTTCGGTGGGTGACATAGAGCGGTACCGCGCCACTGAAATGAAGACACTTTCCGACCGACTAACTCGGGCGTTGCGCGAGCTGTTTCAACATCCACCAACACTTTCGCCCCCCAAACAAAAAAAAGCTTTCGCTTCGTTTCGGTTCTTTCCGGCGTATGGGGATGATGGAGTCATCTCCGGCACAACCATCCGGGCTGGTATTCGATATAGAAAGAAAGCAAAGGAAGAAAACATAAAAAAAGGTACGAACTCACCAGATGGTGCCGTACTTCTTTGCTTGGATTGCTTCTTCACATGTTTTTTTCCGTTTGTGTGTGTGTGTGTGCTTTGGGAGTGCTTGAGAAAGGTTTGAGGAAGTCTTATCAACAAACCTACCCTCGCCGTTTCGTTTGTACATGTGTGCGAGAATGTGTGCGTTGGGACGAAATTGGATTTTCTCCCAAAATAAGAAACCACTCAGCGTAGCCCAGCGTCACCGGTGGTACAGGATGGCACCCCGAATGGAATGCCAATAGGATTTAAGGATCCGCCGGAGCAGACAGTGGTTTGAGCTTGGGACTGTGATGAACTAGGGGAAGGGAAGGACTAGAGGCGGGGTAAAATAGAGGTGGACAGAATTCTTTAAGACTTCCACTAACTGACAGATGACGCAAGTGTCAGAATATACGCCCTTTTACTTTCTCGCTCATACTTCTTCATGGCGGTAGAATGGTTCCGGCCGGTGGAACGTGGAAGGTTGCCTTTCTTCGCTCGAGTGCTCCTTGAGCCTTCACCCACCGCAGAATAGATGGGTGGCTGTGTGTGTGCCAATATTTTGTCCACCATTCTGGGTCTGATCCTGTGCAGTGGTGGTAAGTGTGAGAAGTAAATCTGGCTCACCTTTACGGTGTTTGAGGATGAAGATAAGGTGAATACGAACATCACCACCCGGAAGCCCGGAAGTAATGCCCACGGGGGCATGGAAATTGGGCAGGGAAAATTATGTGCACACATATTATCTGGCAAATACTTACGTGCCAGCGATGGTCGAAAGCGTATCGCTTTTCGAAAGCTCTCCACAGCCTCGTTGTAATCTTGCTGGTTTTGTAGCAAGATCCCTCTGTATGGGAAAAGAAATAGAAGAAAGTGGGAAAGAAATCGATTAGTTTGGTGTTGAGTAGAGTATAAAAAGAATCTTAAAGAGCATTTAAAATATTAAAACTACCGCAGTTTGTCGTTTTAAAAGTCAAAGGAAAAGTAAGTTAAATGAGTTTTTCTTTGCCTTTCTTAGAATAGAAGGAAGCAACTAAAATCTTTTGTTCTTTTATTAACCTTCTTGCTCGAGTATATTAAAATCAATTCAGTCATTTGTTTTGTTTCGTATGGACAACAGACACCACTTTAAACTGCTGTTTATTGTTTCCTTCTAGCGTTACACCTTTAAACATGGCTAATTTGTAGCGAGACTGTAAATAAGCATATTTTATTGACCTCCGCCCTATCTCGCGGTCCTTTCACTGGATCCGACAGCCAGTAAACAAGGTCGCCCATGTTTTTATCCTTATCAATTTAATCAGCAAGAATAAGCGTGAACTTCCACCTAACCATCACCCGGTAAGCTTTCCGCTGGATGAAAATTAGCTATTTGTTAAAACATTTTATTCCTAATTTGAGATTGTAAGTGATAGTGCTTGCAGTTCGTACAGACAGGCGTCCAACGCGCAGGAAAAGCGTCCAGCAAACGACTATATTCGGCAAGTATCACGTTGCCACGGTGGTGTCGGTTTGCATTACCATTTAAAACGACGACAACGAGCACAAAACCTGCTGGGAATTATCTCCATCCTTTTTTTTTGTTACTAGCCACGGCTTTGCCCAGCTTTGTACTGGTTGGTGTTCGGTGGGGTCATTGGAAGCAACGACGAATCTTACACCATTTTCAACAGCAGCAGCGTCAGCAAGAATCCGAATTTGTCGTAATCATACCATTCCTCTTCCAACTATGCACAGGAAGCGGATGGTGAGTTTGTTTTACCGTTGCTTTCCCTTTTTTGCCACACCCCAATTCTAGCCGCCCGAAATGGGGTTTCTTTAGTGCGGTGCAGATGCAGCAGACGGAAGACGGTGTTGATAGCGTCTAATTTTCCCGTAAACTGTTCTATTTTTCAAACAACGAGACTGTTGAATAGTTAATGTGCCCAACGGTGAATGCAAGGCGACGAGGATGAAGAAGTCTGTTCTTTTTTTTTGTTGCTGATGGAAAGTCCACAATAGTATAAATGCGTTAACTGCGGGAGAAAGTACCCCATCCGGAAATGTAAACCTTTTCCTGTTGTTGTTGCAAATGTTGAATACCGAAATAAAGGATTTAAGATTTACTCGATGATTGGTCTGTTTCATTAAAACAGAAAAGCCCTTAACATTGCACACAAAACTTCTACGGTTCATAGACAGCTTCTTCATAAAAAAGTTAAAAAAGGCTTCTGTTTATTATGAATGAAACTAAGCAAAACATTAAGCTTTTAAAGATAAACAGGGCTTAAGACAGCAAAATGATCAATATACAATAGAAGAGAACAAGACATAACGAAACAAACATTGTGGAAAACATTCCATCCACCAACTTTCATCAACAGATTTTTTTTAATATTTTTGAAATGCATTTGCAGTAAAGCAAAAGCAACGTGGTTTGTTGTGTTGATGCAGAGGAAAAAAGTTTATTTTAATCAAGACTCCACACCATAACACCACAGCACATTCCGTAGAGCGAAGTAGTGGAAATAAAAAATAAAGCAATGGGTTAGCAAAAATATAAATAACTTCACCCTGCGGGGTTTCAGGTTGCTCAGACTACATTCAGGCCGTTGCGGTTAAAGGGAAAGATAGTGAAAAGTAAAAAGAAAAAAATAAATTATCCAGAGGCCACCAGAAACACGATAGCATGATAAGAATTAACAGGTTGTGCAAGTGCTTCGGAATCGTGTTTTGCTTTCGTTGTTTTGCCGCCTTTTCACCCTACACTCTTGGCCTCATCTTCAGGCCAAGCACACTAAACGAAGGAATGCAAAGCTGCAAAGCAATGGTTTTTCCCAACCTTTCTATAGCTGGATGTATTGCGCGAGCATACAAAACTTGACCCATAGGCAAACATACACCTACATCGCGATATATGCAATTAAAAGTTTAAATGCACTCATGTGCATGTACATTGCCCACTAGGAAGAAATAGTTGTAATGCCTCCCCCCAGTAACCGGTGACGGTGTTGAAAGTTGGCTGAGTTCCGATGGTTGAGTGGCGGATGAGATGTAATCTGCGATAATATTTCCACACCGAGGAAAGTAGGCTAGTGATAATTTAGTGGCCTGCCACTATAACACAAGTGAAGTTGTGGGAAGGTTTTTACTGTTTACTGTACTGTGGAAAAATTGTAAAAATGTACGACTAGTATGTCGGCCTTGGCTTAATCGGGATAGAAAAATCTAAGACATACAGTAGGGAGTGCCTCTGGACAATAATTGCTATATGAAGGATGCAGAATGTACTTGTTGTACGAAAAAGTTTTAATTATTCTTAATATGCTCTATATCTTTCTCATTTTAGTGAAATAAACCTTAAGTATCGCAGTAGGATTTTTGAAATATTTCCTGCAACACATTATTATATTATTATATTATGCAACACATTATTCAAGCCTTATAGTAGGGTATATAATACTTTAAGTTAAAAAACAAAAACAAAATTAATAAAACAATATTATGTTATTATATACATATTATAAACAACTCCACGCTTCAGGTATTTATTTTTTAGTTCGTTTTTTGATCTATGAAAACATCTCTTAAGAGTTATTTAGAATCATAAAAAGTCCTCGAAAAGTGCCAAAGTGCTGTCCAAAACCAAATCCGCTCTAGAGGATGCTACAGTTCAATCTGATCGAGAAAAATCGCATCGCTTCTAGTTGAACGCTCTTGTTGAAGTATGTTTACCCTTGGACACCTCGATTCCGAGCCGTTTTAAGTATTCCCAGGATATGTGCTTAACTCTGGTCGAAGCGTGAAGGACTTTGCGTCATTAATTTTAAAATTACACCAAAACAAACACACCAACAAGGGTGTGTGCATGGTTTTTTTTCTCTTCTATAATGCATTCAAGCATCCTTTTGCAGCGCTGTGTGTGTGTATGCTTTAAGCAGCTTTTTGTCATCGCCTATCCCATTCCGATTAAGTACCATCAACATATCAACCCCGTAGCTACTCGAGGAATGTATGGTGGCGGTACATCATCACTTTGCATCGATGTTCACCCTGCCGAGTGGTTCGAATTCCATCGAATGGCTCAAGTCCCGACCGAGTTCGAGAGCTTTATGTCGCCTCTCACACATCGATCACGAATGATGGCGCCAGGAGCTGGAAAAGGTGCTGGCATCCGGTTAGAGACTCTCAGCGCTCGTTGGCGTGTCATTTGCATGTGTGACTTAAATGCTTGATCTCAAGAAGGTGTCACCGAAGGCGGCCCCATCGTCGTTGCTAACGCCACGGGGTTGGAAGTTGTTGCAGGTTATTCTCACCAACCGCCCTCGTCCCTTCTTCTTCTACTTCAGGCATACATCGTTCATTTTCACGCCCATCCGGTTGATCGGTTGAAAGGTGCCATCAGACACCGCCAACCGACACACATACACACGGGATTGAAATTCGATGAATATGCATTATTAATCAAACAAACCGATCGAAGTGCGCGAATGCAGCATACCGGAACGAGGGTTAACGACTGATAACGACTGCAGCTGACATCTTGCCGAGTGCTGATGCTTCAAAACTTGACGTGGTCCAGTACTCGGCAAGAGACTGTCGAATTTCAAGAGGAAATTGCTTGTTAGTTAAAATGAAAGGATAGTGAAGTGACTGACTGAACAGTGAAACGGCGTAGTATCAATGTAATTTTGTATGTGAATTTTAATGATTGGATATAGCTACTCTGAGTAAAGTACAATAACATCCAAGTTATAAGCAGGCTTAAATCTTTTGTTTCAAAATAATTTTAATATTATTTAAACGATTCGCACAATTATCTTCAAAACTATCTGTGCAATAATAAAGAAAAAGGGAAGACATGAAAACAATTTGAATCACAAAACATACTTAGTTCTTAATTAAAACAATTACAAATAAACCTTAAACGAATTTATTAATTTAAACGCTTATAATCTTGGTTTAATAATGTTATATGCAATACAATGCAAATTGTTTTTTTATTTAACGCTCGAATGTTTTAAATCCTTTTTTTAATATCCCTTTCAATAACCCATGGAAGTTAGTATTATATACATTCCTAGAGTTTTATTAATCTGATCATATCAACGAGCAAAATAATTTCAAATTTTAACTATGCTTTTACAAGAATCCCTTCAATAAATTGCATACTTTCAGGAGGTAAATTACGGGTGAGCTGGAAGAATCGTTTTTTTGTATAGAATTAAAATTTATATAAATTATGCATACTTCTTCTTGGATTGACGACCTGTAAGGATTTGCCTACCATTTCTGGCTACCTAGACTTATTTTTACCACATAGCCGGATAGCCAATCCTAGCCACGGGAGAACGGCTCGGGAAGGGATTTGATAGTCGTGTGGAATCGACATTCGGCAAGCACCACCTGGTCGCCCCCATGAAGGCGCCTGGTTTTTTTTAAATATTTTGTTTAAACAGTAGAACAAATGTTAAGAAGGTGCATCGCAAAAAACCTTATTCTTTTCCGGCACTACATCTACAAGAAATGTTTTTGTATATGTATGTATTTTTGTGTACGTGTACTCAGAAACACATTCAACGAATTGTTAAATTGCTGCTTTAAAATAATAAAATATTACCAGGTTGAATAAGTAATTCAACACGGCAGCAACGAGCAGTACAAGAACATATTATTAGTTTGAGGTTTATTAAATAATTACCAACAAAATTATATTCTAGAAGCTTCCTAGAAGGACTTTTTCCTGTTAGAAATATGATGTTCAAGCAAACGAACCGCAAAATATTAAGAGAAAAATGACTTAAAGTTTTCACTTATTTGCCAATTTTCAAATCCATTCATCGTTGCTTTAAAAAACTTAAAGCCTTAACTGTCGGTTGCAGATCGTGATGAAAGAATGAAAGTCAAAACATCCTGCTATATACGTTCTCATTTAGCACCAGCTGTGCTCGGTTTTTATGCCTTTTTGGGGAGTGATCCTTTCGCTTGAGGTACAGATTTATTTCCAAGCTAAGCAGATTTATCTGTCAAACTAGTCTGTTGCCATACATGTTGCAGAATACGTGTGCTCTTCAATGTCGAAGCACACTTCAGATCGGAGGGGACACACACTGTTGTGAATTTTTACGGGTGTTCAATTTCATGCCCAAGGAAATTCTGATACCCATTTGGAGTTTGGTGAGGATGCCGTATGCGAACAGTGGAACAGAGCAGAAACATTCTTATAAATTCATAATTTTATCGTTTTCTCGAGCAAAAAAAAATGTGCTGGTTGGAACGACATTGCCGAGATTTTGTGCTTCGGTCAGGGACACGACACCCAACAAGCTAACAAAATGGCACACACCACCAGGACGACAACACACATATCCTGTTCGTGTCATTTACGGCTAGGGCAGCGTGTTGTGGTTGGATGAGCGGGAACACGAGTGGGATGAGTAATTTATTATGCCACACATGAATATTTACTCAGTACGAAACGAATCCGTCACGATGTTTTACCGCCTATCCGCTGGCCTACGCACGTCAGTGTCTTTCCCTGCCCATCTGAGAAAAGCCAGGCACAACGAAAATCCCTCACGAATGGCGAAAACTCGGCAAAAGGGAACATTCTGGCTGTCTGCCTTTTTCCAACCATTTACCTCATGCCCACCCATCCAGCGGACAGGGTTTGCTTGTGTTTGGCACTGTTGGTGTATATGTGTGGATAAATTTGCTATCATTTTCTCGTCAGTCCAGCTCGATTAGCCCGGCTGCTGGAAATTGCATTACCAGCTTCCCAGAAAAACAACGCCAAAGCTCTATCCGCCGAAACAAATGACGTTTGATGGACATATTCATAGGAGCAGGCGTCCCACAGCACTACCACCACCTCACCATGCCTTGACTAGCGAGAGCCATTTTTGTGTTTCCCTATGTTTCTTCTCCTCACCAACGGAGGGCGGAGGATTTGAATTTTCCGATCTACTTTGGACGGGCTGTCTGATTCGGTGAGATCTTCATTCTGGTTTTGGCAGCACCGACGAGGTTTCATTTTCACTCACCAGAAGGAAACTTTAATGAGTTTTAATAATGAAAATGAATGGTACGAATAGGGAATGCCGGAGAAAAAAAAAGTTTCTTAGTTATGTAGATGCAAACCACATGACAAGACAGCTTAGATGTTTAGTATTTTGACAACGTTATGGTATGAAAGTCATAGAAGAGTTCATGCTAAACGTCATTCATGATCATTGTAAAGTATTTTGGTACGGTAATGTGAATAATTTTTTATGCAAAATATAGTTAGAAACATTACAATATGATTGACATTCAACCAGTATCCAGTAGACTGAAACAATGTGAATTATTCTCCATTCGACCTGTAAAGTAACGAGTCTCTTTTTAGTGAACCGGTCCTGTTTGGAGGCTACTGAAGCATCTATAATTATTTAACGATGTCCTAGCAACGTATCAACAACGTACTACCAGCAGTGAACGTATCAATAAGCTCGCATTCTGTGTAAAATTGATTTCATCTTAAGGCAATCACTATCCGAAACAAACAAAATTCCAACTATTTCGTCTCTCCACGATAGAGAGTGAAACTTTTTCTACATCCCCAGCCGGTGTTCATGTTTCGATTCGGACCAATCAAAACCAGTTGGTACAGTGATTAGCCGGCGGCGTTGCAGGATCGAACATCGAGATCTCTACACATACATATGCTATAAAGAGTTCGATCAAACTGCAGTTAACGTTCGAATGCCTCAAAACCACTACACAGGATGCATTTGTACAAACATGTGCGTCGCTGCCACCTGTCTTTCGCTTCCCACAAATGCGAATGCGGTCCCCATTTATGCCGGAAGGATAATTGAAGCTTCATACGGTGGAGAGTGATTTTAGGAACCGAAAACCAGAAGTAATACCATTAGACAAACAGCTGCAAATCGTGCTGATAGGATCGGTTCCGGAGGTCTTTGCGGTAGTACAAAATCGAACAGTTAGACCGAGAATTCACTTCGCATCGATCGAGCCTTGCAATTTCCGGCCGAACTTTTTGAGGAAGGTGATGAGCGATAGGCAGCACCAGAAGTCTCAGTACGCTCAACCGCTCTGTCCGGTGCGTAGTAAATGCTGACGAACGAATGGTACTTTCAGTTAAAGACTGCATTTGCCAAGTGACCGGATGTAATTTATTGAACTTTTGGGCAGCACTATGGGTATGGTATGGGTTCGGGTGTCTACTTCATTTGCCTGTCCAAATAAAATGATGTCTAAACTGAGTTTGGGAGTCCGGGAGACGATTTGGAAGGCGATCCTAATACTATGACCGAGACGCACAGATTTAATGAAAATTCGACTCCAATGCAGGAGGTTGAGCGGGATGTATCTTTTCGAATGGATTCGATTATAAGGCTTCGGTGATGGTTGGCTCGATGGGTACGCAATTGAGCATGGCCTGAGTGTAAGCAACCGTTTGGGCCGGAAGTCTTGTTTGCTGGGTTAATTTTCTGGCAAGTATCAAACACTGCCGAAGGACGGTAGTAGAGGTAAGCAAACAGAATTAACTGTTGCTACCTCCCTATGATGGATCTTATTGCAGATGTACGACATAATGGGCATGAGGATATGATTTGAAGATATGAAATTTTATATCAATGTCGAACAAATATTCGATGTGCCTCTATGGTGTAACTTCCATTTGCTGAGCTACATGTTAACCTTTTGCAAGCCACCAATGTTGCCAAGTTCTGCCAAGCAGATGGTCGTAATTTACATAGAAAAAAGGACGTAAAATTGCCACAAAACTCTAAGCGCTATTGAAACCCCTGAAAGGCATGTTCTTCTGTTTATTTTTCGCTCTAAATATTCCAAACAACACGTGCGCAGGAGATACTTGGCGCCAAAGTACATCCACAAGAAGTAGCAGCAAATAAGAAAAAAGAAGCTCGCTTCCCCTCGAGATCCACCCACAACCATTTCCGCTAAAAACGGTGAAAAATGGAAACAACATATGAAAAACACAGGCAAGCGAGAGGGTGAAACATAAAAAAGTATGTTGCACCCACACGTTGGGCCATTTAAAAGTGCCATTACTATCAGTGTAATCCGCGCGCAAGAGCCGGTTGCGGGAAATGGTTTGTCGGTTGCCGTTGCGTTGGATCCATTTTTCACTGTGCACAAATACAGCGGCACCTGTCGTACCAAAGTGTCCAGAATTGAAATGTGGTATTCGATGGTACTGGGGCACCAGTGCAGTGATATTTTACCAACACACACACACACTCAAAACACATACAGTGACGCACAAATACAAGCAAAAACAAATGAAAATAATCCTTAAAACTGGGACACTGGAGCGCATATTGTCCGGTTGCTATATTTGGGATGAGTTTACGTACAGCTGGTTGAATTTTATGAAACAGTGGTCGAGAGACAATGAGTGTCCACAAAAACGACAGTTAATACAATGGTGTTTGATAAGATTTTAGGTCTTTTTCTACACTTTTCGAGGCATGTTTTTCACTTCTGTTCCTAATATATTTTTATTGTTTTGTAAGTATATCAACATTTTCATTATGTTGTAGTAAAATAAATTTTGAAACAAGTTTAATTGTTCATTTTAACGATTAGATTTAAATATTACAAGTTTGATTATATTGTTTTAAACGAACTTTTTGAATAAACCTTTTTTTAACTACGAAAAAATCAATGAAAATATTTAGATACATTTATTATATATTAAAAAAAACATCACAATTTTTAAAATAAAAAAAACTTATATTTTAGTGAAATAGGTAAAGGAGTGACAGTAGCATGCGAAGTCTCGATTAGTATTGTTACAAAATTTAAAAGTATTTTTTTTATTCGTAATTAAATACCTTTTCCTAAATCAATCATTTCTTTAGTCTTCAAACATTAAAATGCCCGCTTCATGAATTGTCCCTAATGCTTTAAACTAAAAAAAATTAAAAATAAATTTGTCAAATAAGATATTTTAAAATTAATCATATTTTTTTTCTAGAAATTTTCAACATTTTGGAAGTATTTCTTATGAAAATATTTTAGTCGAGTATTTGCAGTGCATCTTCATTTCCTTGCTAAAATATAAATATTTCTCTTGACCGTTTTTCCCGCATAGTGGCAGAGGAAATGGAACATACAGCAGGCCATTAAACCAGATGCGGTGTGCATGAACACCAACGGCATGGACTACAAGAGGACTTCTACATTACAAAACAAAACAAAACAAAAAATCACACTCCACAGCTTGCCTTTTTCGCAAACAAACCGATTCTCACCACACCCGAAAAGCAAACCGGAGCAAAGTAATTTATAGTTTTAGAATGTGTTTATTTAATTTGTTCGCATTAATTTTTAATTTTCATTTTGCGAAATCGTTTTTGCAAGTATTTTTCGACATTCGGTGCTTTCCGGTGGCTGTCGGTGATGGTTTTGCGTCTACCACGCCTTTACCGAAACGTTCGCGGCACCGTGGGAAAAAAGTGGGCCACCGTAAAGGGCCGTCCAGACGAAACGAATGGCTGAATAAACAAGCTAAGGCAGAGCAAAGCCCAGAAAAAACGGCTCTTCCTTCGTTGAAGTCTGCTCACTGCATCAGTTTGTACACTGCAGCCGGAATTGCACTATTTTTTCGAGCATTCTTTTATTGCCTGCTGCCACTCAATGGACTCGACTCGGTCGTACGATTGTTGGTTTGGAAACATGTTTTTGTATTTTGATAGTCCGTCTGTATACCACCCTTTTCGGCTGGTAGGTTTAGTACGTATGAAAAGTCAGTATACGTTTCACCAAAAGCTCCATTGACTGTATTTTCGTTCCATTTTTGCGAATCTCATTTATAATGAACGAGAAATGAAAGGCAACTAATTAAAGCACTGCTAAACTATTTACACTTTGCAAACCGAAAGCTCAAAGCACTTCAAACATTAAATCGTAACCTTAGAAAAGGAAGTCTCATTCCTTTTCGAGAGAAAATGTGTTTTTTTTTCTTTTCTCTTTTCTACATTTGTTCATTCTTTTACCAATGGGCGTAACACGAGAACATGTCACCGTGTGTTGTGGCATCAGAGAAGTGAAGAAAAAGCACTCAGACGCAGCTTTATTGTGCTTCCAGCAACCACCCACCCCAGGGAGACCTTGTTGCTGTGTTGGACAATGGATTCACATTCCCCGTCACAGCAGAAAGGGATTCCCTTTCATACGGTTTGTATGTTTCATCTTTTTTTTTGTCTTCTCGCATATTTGTCTCGTTTGTCTGAGTTTTCATCCTACTCTCGTACGCGCTGCTGCGTTCATTATTAGTCCCCCAGTTTCATGCTCACCAACGATGCGCTTCTTCAGGCGCAAGGCCGAAAAGCCGTTCGGCGAAAGATAATTCTCATAATGAGCACCGTTTTGCCGTCATGCCGCTGATACACGATGCGCACACAATAGACACCGAGACACGCGTGATTCCACGGGCGTCTGGTGGAAATTTCCTTCCTCCCAAAACCCAACCATTGTCCCGCCAAAGGAAGTAAACATCATTGCCTTTTTCACGCGAGCAAGTTATACGAGAGTTCCTTTTTTTTCTTTACAGTCAAAGCGCTGAAAATGGGCAAAGCTTTCAAAAGCTTACCGGAGGGTTTGCATGAGAGAGAAGGATGGGATGTGAAAGGACATTTTCATACATTTCGCTTGAGGCACACGGGGAAAATGCAAGTAGCAGAAGGTAGTGTATTTCATAAATAGACCAAAACGAGCTCCACTTTCACCTTCACGGGTGCGATTCTTACTCCCTTCTTTACACTCACAACCGTCGACCCGAAGCATGAAGTACACGAAGAAGTGTGCAGACAACGACTATCCTTTATTGCTGCTGCTGCTGCCGCTGACTGATACTGTGACTGTAACGAAAAACCATTGCAAAACAGCGACGCTAGCAAGAGCATCACAGCCAAAGTAGTTTGCCAAAGGTCTTTTGCCTCAACGCACTTGTCCTCGGATATTACTCCGCACGAACACAAAGGAACGAATTATTATGCACGTTAGGAAGCAACCTGAAGCTAGAAGTCTATCTTTTTATGAGTATACTCATGGGTACATAGCCAACCATTACGGTATGAAGTGATTCCCGTGTAAGCATGGAAATAAGAAAATCTTTTTTTGTTGAAAATTTCAATATGACGATATCTACGAAGAGTCTAACTACAAGAATTATGTGAGTTTTGTGTCAAGTGACTCCATGTTCGCTTTAATTCAATTGAACTCCTCCAGCTAAAGACGCAAGATGCTATTTTACCATCTCAATGCACAGTTAATTACCCCTTATATTTATATGTCATATCGGTCCCCAAGGTCCATCTTGACCGTATCGAAGCAACACATCTCCGAAGGATGGTTTGGCAAACTGTCAAAAACTGTCCTACTCAATTACTCCGCATGGTTCGAAGAATTGCGATTCGCATTGACCACTAAAAGCTTCGACATTTCTGCCAATGACAGGCAAAATGTACGCAGCCACACACACACACAGACACACACACACATGCGTACTTAAGATGCCGGATCGTCCTGGTTGCCACTTGATTGCTTATTATATTTGACTCTGCTTCAATTTTTTCATTTGCTCCGGGGCGAAAAAAAGTTATAGAAAATGAGGAAGGAAATCAATTAAGCCAGTTGAACGCCTTTCCAGATGGATGGGGTTGACCATTCTGGGCGATCTGTGCTTGGCCGGATCTTCTTGTGTCCGATCCACAAGCATCACTTTGAATTTTGATCCGATGTTATAACACAAAAAAGACACCTAAGCACACTCATGTTCAAGCAAATTGTATGCTTCTACTACTGGAACTACATCACGAGATGCAGAAAGCGTTGTGAAGGAGTTTTAGCATTTTGCGAATGAAAAGGTTCCATATTCGTTAATTAAAATGATCACAAAATAAGAGAACCTTTTCCAGAAGTTTGCTGAGTAGCTTTCGGAGTAGTATTCTTCTTAAAGTGCTCAGATTTAGTCGTCCGAAGAAGAAAAAGTCAATAGAAATGTAAAAGACCATAAAAATATCATGTCCTTAAAGATTGAAGAGCAATTCCTTCCGGATCTCCACATCCCTCCTTCTTTGACAAGTTGGACGCAGTTCTAGGAAAAGTCAACATTTTCACTTCTCATCAATTTTTTTGCCTTTTTCCTTCTAAGCAAAACGGTCTATTAAAAGGAAGAAAAGACCACCATCATAGCGACGAACTTTCATTCGAAAATTCTCTACCAGCACGTCAGCGGCCTATTTATCTTCCGGTGCCTTTCAGGCAAACAAATATATATATTTTTGCTGTGGTTATTTATCTATTGTTTCTAGCTGGTATGTATTTTGGTAGGAAATTTGGGAAAGGAAAAAGAAGGCAACATTCCTGCCAACACACCGTGTTGGACATGATAAAGCTGTCAACGCGTTTTGTCCTATTCACCACTAGCTGACAGCACTTCCGTCGAGATGATTTCCGAGATGGTGGTGGTGCCTTTTTTGGGGTGGTGTGAGTTGCTAATGCCTTTTCCCTCCCTCTTCCAAAATATTCGTTTTTGCCATCAAAAAAAAAAAAAACAAAGAGGAAATAGAAGAAAGTCTGCTTTCCGTGTGCTGCTAAAACTGTCTTCAGGCGAGACTTGCAAGATTGCGGATTAGACAGGAAGAATAGCTTCCCCGGGAGGTACGCTTTGATGCGGTAAGGTTTGGATTTAATAATTCAAGTTCAACTGGTCCGTTTTTCGGGGTGCCAACATCGCAAGTCACACGATGGCAGGCAAGCGATGAAGACAACGTCTTATCTTGAAACAGAAAACGCTAAACCAAAATTTTGGTCGCTGTTTTGTGGTTTCTTACGCTCCTGATGGAACTACGCGCAAACGAGCAGAGTTGAAATGAGTTTTAGCCGCTAATCTGAACCTTATGAAAGGCTTTGATGTAGGATTTTCAATCAATTGAACCTTTCTGCCCTTCGGTTGGTTTCCTTACCCTACCAACACCATATGCTCACCAACACTCGCTTCCGCGGGGAAGCTGAAAGGGCTCCTTATCCGGAACTGTCCTAGCTAAAAGCTTACCCTGTGGGTGAGTGTTGGATTATCGTTCCGATTCGTAGAGTGTGTTTCTTTTCAGGGTTTGTTTTTGCTTGCCTTACGAGCGATGGAAAATATCCCTTTTTGCTTTATTTTCCCACTTCGTTTGCTTCAGAGCACCGGAGTCGAGAGTTGTCGATTGGAAACGGTTGAATGGTTCGGGCTTTTGCTTCGGTTCGGTTCGAAGCTTAATAAACAAGCGAAAACTTCTGCACAAATCACAAATCAGAAGAGAGGAACACACACACACGGCAAGGCGAAGAAATGGAAGAAGGGACGAAGGAAATGAATGAAAGGATCCACAGACTGTACAGATGAAATCTTCAAGAGTATATCCGCCTTCCGGCTCCCGGATTGGAATGTGTGCTGGCCGTGGAAGTGATGGAAAGGCAGGGATGTTTCCTTCCTATGCTAAACTAATAAATAAAGGAAAATTTATAGGCTTGAGACAGCGTCACTCGAGCCCTCCCGGATGTTGATCGTACGGAATATTGATCGGGTCTTTTATCTTTTTTTCTTCTCTCCCTTGGATGGCAGAGATGCCAGGCTATGATGAGGCTTTTGGGAGGTGGTTTCATATGCCACCAATAGGGGAAGGTTTTATGGAAGGTAACCAGGCAAAAGGGGGGAAAAAATACTGGAAAAAGACAGACGGGTAGGTCGGGGCCAATGTCAGATAGCATTCGTTTCCTTTCGATTTTCTTTATTTATATTGATCGACCATCCACAGTGTGGGTTTGTCGCTTTTTCCTTCAGGCTCGATGTGCAAAACCGGTTCTCTGTGGGTTTCCGGTATCAGCCTCCAAAAAGAGCAAACCAACAAAAAAAATATAGGAAACACAACACTGTGCCAAACACAGTAAGGGAGACTGATGGGAAGGAAAGGAAAGTCATGATTTAGCGCAGTTCGGTCGTACGCGATTCCTTGGACGCACGGAAATAAAGTGACATTATGGAGAGGTTATCTTATTGAGTTTAGCATTTCAATTGATAGATTACGCTCTTTCGGGATTCAGGGTTTTTTTTGCTGCTTTTGCACCATTTTGGTAGCATATCTTAGCGACATTAGGATTTGTTTTTTTTGTTGTTGTTGCTGTTATTGATCTCGGCGCACTCGGAAAGGGCTCGATGGTACATTTAAATGAAAATGTATTGCCAAGATGAAATGCAAATCGAAGGATGACAGCTTACGGATGTCGCTCTAGATAAGGTAGAATAGTATTGAACATTCAAAACGATAAATGCGGTCAGATCAACCGTGTTGCGTTTATTGTTTGTCTCATCTTTTCAAAATCGTTTCGCACATGAATGCAAAGTCGGATAAATGATTTTTTCTCTTTACACTTTAAAACTATTTTCGTTAAAATTTAGTGTAATAGAAAGGTTAGCGCATACTTACAGATTATAATGTACATCCGCCATGTTGGGGCGATGGCTGAGTGCTGCCTTCAGGGCTTCCTTGGCTTCCTGATAGCGGCCCTGCGCACTAAGGACACTTCCTAAATTTCCAAGCGCTGCAATGAAACCGAGTAAAAAAAAAAGAAGGTTAAAACAAAACTTATTTAACTTCACTCATTAACGACAAGCACAAAAAGTAGAAGAAAAATTTGAAGTGTGCGAAATGAAGGTTAAAACAAAATGAAAGGAGAAAGTCCACATTTTAAACCTGAAACAAAAAATAAAGAATCCCTCCGTTTTTGTAAACACGGATGAAAAAAAGGGTGAGAATTTTATAAAACCCATTTATGGTGGGGTTTTTATTCTACCGCTTGGTGATTTTCCTGCTCCCTTTTACGAACGAATATTTCATCGGAAAGAAGACAGCAGGATGGTGTGCAGTGCAGCGAAACGAAGGTAACGAATGGTGTTGATAACAATGCAATTAGGAAAATTATCAGTCACCCAAAAAAAATGTGGAAATAGCCCTAGATGCCCTTTTCCACAGCGACATTAACAGAAATTACCATTACTTCCATCAAGCAGGTAATGGCGACGATGGAAAATTACTTTTTCGTCCCATTTTGCACCACCTGTTATGGGAAGGTTAAGCGTTTTTTGTGCTGCGTTTCATTTTTCGGGATGGTTTGTTTAGCAAAAAAGGAAAGCATGATGAGCATGATGTAGATTTTTTGCGTTTGAATTTTTTTCTCACTGTAGTTTAACACAATCATTCAGCTTTATATACAGGGTTTTTCTATTCAGTTTAGACTAGCCGCATACTTTTTCCTACTCGGCGCACTTGATTTTTAGCAAGCAGCATGTTTGTTTGCCTACCCGCGTCAAAAATCAAGTGCGCAGAGCAGACAAAAGTGTTCGATTAGGAAAATCAAACAATTTTATATTTCCTATTAGGAAGAATGTTTGTTTTCCTTGCGACTTCCCGTAAAAGCAAAACCAAATGTTTTGGTTAACCACAAAGTATTTATCGCATAAAATTCGAAATTCGAAATCGAGATAAAATTTTCCAGCTCATCAAGCGAAACGAACGACCACTCCGTTATGGTCCGTTGTCCCAAATACCTGTCAAACTGTTACTAAACGTAGGTAACCTTGGCCTTCACTTAGTGTTACTGACAGTGCGGTAGCTACTTGAACGTCTTGACCCTTTCCTCTTCTGATCGCACCATTCAAGGATATTCGTTAAAGAAGTTTGCCTTAAGAATTGTACTACCCACATTGTATTGTGCGAGTTTCTGCAAAAAGGTTAACAACATGTCAACGCCGTGATAAGGGTATAAATGTTTTGGTATTTCCAGCTATGCGCAACACTTCTGAAAAATGTTTGTCTGAGTGACAATTGTTTGTTTTTGCTAAAAAAATGGAGATTGAATTGAAAATGATGGAAAGGTTATGTGTTCGAACACAAACATAGATTTCGGTACTTTTATTACAATACATGAAAATTATACATAATTTGTGCTAAATTATTGATTTTTAAACCATGCTCTATGTTTTTTCGAATTATTTTTCCTTTATTTTGATACTTTTTAACAGCTTAATCTAATTGAAAATAAATGTATACATTAAAACAATGACACTATGAGTGCCATCTGAATCCCTCAAGGCAATGAAAATTCCTCATCAAGGATTGTCATCCTAACCATCTCTATCTTGACGTCGCTCAATTTTACCGTGAAATGAATAGTCATCTAAAACGCTTTGTAAATACTCATTTCCCTCAAGAATTGTCAATAGTTATGAATGTTTTTCATTGGCACTATAGAGAACATTTCGAAGAGCTGGACTATATTTTAATAAAGTTCAATATCTATTATATTGGAGATCCTACTTTAGATTAAATAAGTACAAATTATGCGCCAACTGCTTTAATATTTTTTAACCTTAAAAAACTTTTGAACTATCAACGAATCTTTCTGCAGATGAAAGATATATAAACTTTCAGCTTCATATGTTCTACTGGTGCAAATAAATATTTCTTAGCTAATATACCATCAACAAAGCTCAAAAGAATGTGGAAAATGTTCCCAAAAATCGTGCGTCCACATCATTCAATCCTTTTCCAACATTCTCAAAACCCTTCCACGCTCTAACTATCACCGATCATTAGCTTCACCAGCAGACAAGAGAAAAAAGCAAGCAGAGAAACGCCACGTAATTAGTTCCATTAGACATTCTTCTTACCCGTTTTGCAGTGCGGTGAATGCCAAACGAGAATATCCTACAGCTCTTCGTAATGATTTGGGGGTGAAATTAAGCACCAAAAATCTACATTTCAGTAAGCGCCATTTTTCACCAGCACTGGTGATAGTAGCGCACCACAGACACACACATATTCAGTGCAGAGCTGTGGACAGAAGACTTCTGGGGGAAGTTTTCCTCATTCATTGCACACGTCCCGGCAGTTGGTGCAGTTTTTGGGGCGTTGGAGATTTAATCTTGTGAATTTTCGAGTCTGGTTGGTATGTTCTGTTTTACCTTTTACAAAAGGAAATAATTTTTCCCTTTTGCACACACACGTTCGACCCAAATGCAATGAAGAAGATGGTCTTTTGGAGATTCTACCCTTCCAAAAACCAAACTCCTAAACCAAGGTCGTAAATTTTCACCACTTTTTGTACGATACTTGCGGAATTCGGAAAGAAATCTAATGTTTCCAACAAGAAGAAATTAAGATTGTTTGCAGTTGAACGCCCTGGTGTGCACGTGGGCACAGCTGCAAGTAACGCCTATTACAGCACTCGCACGAAAGCATCAAGACGAAGTGAACGACGCATACGAGCGGTCCCATCATATTCGGGCACACAAACTGCTACGGTGTATATTGGTTGGAAAAAGTTAGTACCAAGGCCAAATGGCTAAACAAGCCAGCAAAGCACTGCAAGCGAACATACAGGGTCCCAAAGATTTAATTAATTCACACCCTGGCGCACTCGTTTTCCCGCGCGTCCTAAAGTAACCGAACAAAGTGGCAAAGGTTAACATGTGCATATGTATGTAAGAAGTTGAGAGGTTCTCGCACCCAAAAACAACAAAAAAAAGCACACACATGTAAACTGCTAACTAAGGACATTTTTGCCATCGCTGGCAGGAAAACCCATTTTTGTGCAGTACTTCGAACGCTCGCAAGTGAAGCTGTGCGTTCAAGGTGCGCTGTTGAATTTACCATTAACCTTTTTTTTCTTCTTTACGTTTTCACCACCACCAAGGTTTGATCGGTGTTTTTTTTTAAGTCAGCAGAATTGTGCAGGATGCTCGAGTCTTTGTCGCCGGTCACGAACAAAACCAACGTGCCAGCAACGAACGATGGTGTGGAGAAAAAAAAAAGATCGGCAAGAGGTAGCCATAAATTACCTTCTAGCTTGTGCTACAGTAAATAAACGCACACATGGTGATTTGGTTGACTCGTATCCATCCCCTTTTATAGCGCGGGGATAAAAAATATACATCCCTTATCATGGTGGTACGATTTTTCAAAAGCTCACCGAGTCAGGGAAATGCCACAAACCGAGCAGGGTCGGTGGAAGAAAAATCGCGTCCTGTAAGCAAAACGCCCATCCACGTGCGTGTAACGATGAGGGTACGGATTTAACGAAAGAAACCGTCAAACGGAAAGCAAAAACAAAAAGAGCTCCACGAGCAATTTCTTTGCCTCGCGCTGTTAAAACACATCCATCGAGGATGGAAAGCAAAAAAAAAACAACACAAAAAATATCAGCACCTGTCATCAAAATTCCACGTGTGATGGAAGGACGGGTTCTTCCGGAATGAACGGAACGTACATCGGCGTATGTAACTTTTATTTTCACGATTCCGTTTAAAGATTGGCTTGATTTGGAATGGTGGTACGGTGAGCCGCCGAGGAACGGCATATCTTGGTAATATTCTCCAACACCATACCCACCACCTTGCCACAGACTGCCGAGTGGCTTTCCGGTGGTCGGAGCGTTTGGTGCGAAAATTTATGCTGATTGAAAAGAGATGAACTCCTCTCCCGAGGCTGTTTGATAAAAAGGTGGGTTCGTCGTTTGAGCGGTCCATAAATAAGGCTTACCCGCCCTGGGAAGGTTCGGCCGAAGTACGATATAACCGGATTTTGATAAGGGTTTTGCACGGCCGAAGAAGCGGTTGGGAACGAACCACCCACTCGGGTTGCACAAGCAGCGTCGTACCGAATTGGACGATACGATCAAAATCAATTAAAATGTACGAAACAAATGTTGAAATATTAATCGTGCCTTTTTGAGCAACGGGGTTTCCCTTGCGGATCGTCGCACCACCTGTGGGTGAGGGAAAACATTTGTTCTAGAGGTACTTCTTTTTTCAGTCGGGGGGAAAGAGAAAGAGAGAGAGCGAGATAGAAAAAAGTGGAAGTCTTTTTTAGTGATTTTTCAACGCTCACACACACACACGCACCCGGGGTTAGGTGGTGAGGTCCTTTGCATTTGATAATGTGGAAAACTTTACATTCACTAAAAAACCCTTTTTCTACTGGCAGCACCGGACCGTTCAGTCGTTCTTACACTTCTGGGACGGTAAGCAAAAAAAGGTGAACCAGCTTTCCCGTGGATCATAGCTGGTGTAGTGCTGTGGGGAATAAGGGACCGTTTACTTTTGTGCCGAAAGGGCAGCAGCAAGCGCGCACTTCATTAAATCAACAAATTTACTACGACTTCATCGAGTTCTCGAGATCGGGGTGAACCAGAGTATGTGTGTGAGAGTGTTTTTTTTTTCTTTCCTCCTTTTCTCTGCAAGACCCCACGTTTGATCGGGAGGGGTAAAATCGGTTGAAAGTTAATTAAACCCATTAATGGCTTTGGGACCTTTTAGCCATTCGATTTAGTTGGTTGTAAAAAGTGAGTAATTTGTTAACCGATCAGATATTGGGACCAACAGCAAATCCAAATTATTTTATATATGTAACTAACTAAATAAAATGAAATATAAATAAAAAACTAAATCACAATTTAGATACGCTTAACTTTACTCGCTTATTTCGCGCCCCAGAGAAAAAAAACATATTACTTTATTTTTTTAAATTAGTATAAATGCATTTATAAACTAATACTCCGCAACAATTTATGCGTGAACGTTCCATGGCTGACATCATTTTCCCCAAAGCATGACAGACTGAAGCATCCCTCCTCAGATGGACCACTTGTTGAGGATCACACGCCAATCTACTTCTAACGACCCAAAAGCAACGCATTCGATTGGAATATTTGTATGAGCTAGAAGCTATGCTTACCTAACCTCCCATGTGGTTTGTGAAAAAAAAATTCAAAGTTCACGAACGCTTTCACCTGACCGGCCAACAAAACTCACATTAAAGTGGAAATGGAAGTGAAAAGTTTGCAAAACGGTCGGTCTATCTGTAAGTTGTGCCACTGTTTCTAATGGCTTTTGGGCGAGAGTTTTAATTTCTTTCCCTTGTCTCACAATTTCGGTTTGTCGTTGGTAGCCCTTGACCAACGGTGGCGGGGAGCGCTGACCTTGCTAACATTTGCTAGTTGCGCTAGTATTTTTCATTCTCTAACGGTTGGGAAATTTCACCGCATTACCGTTCCGTCCGAAAAGCCACAACCATTAATTTGCCGGTGGGGTCGATGCGTTGATGTGGAAGACAGAATGGAAAATGGCACAACTTTCAGCTGCAGCAAAGAATCTTCACTTTGTTTTTTCATTGTGCCAAAAAAAAACAGAAAGAGAACAAAAAATTCAAACCCACACAGACCTCATCGGTTTGCCATCGATGCGGAAAAGCGGGCAACCTCGAAAGGACTACCCAATTTTGGGTGTTTTCCAGCTGAAAGGGGTTTCTTTGCTGTGATATGACGACAAAAATAAATATCAAAATTTTTCCCCAAGATGTCCTTTCCTACGAGTGCGGTGCTTCCATCGAAATTAATTTCCTTAGCTTTGGAGAAATGAAATAAAACAAAACAAACAAAAAAAAAAACGCCCACAAGAAAACCAAACAAACTCAACAATGCTGTAAAAATAAAAGCTTCATGGTTTGCAGGCACTTGCTTCTTCGTCTACCGTGAAGCAACCGAACCGAAAATGGACTTTCATTTCTACTTGTGTGCGGTTGCTGGGGTCCATTTTGCCCCGCAGAGCATGGAACTGTGGGACCGGTGTCTCTTTTTCCAGCCGAGCGAACACGTTGCCAGATGGAAAGCAATGGGAAATCTTGAGAAAAACTTTATCAAACTTCAGTACGTTCGTTGAAGCTGAGCGCCCTTTGTGCATGGGACAGCATTAGGGGTAAGAAGAACCTGAGAGAATGGGCCGGAGGTTAGGTTTTTCCGAGTGCGTGGAAAATAAATATTGACCAGAGCGGTGAAGCCTACCGAGGGAAACTGGCAGTTGGTTTTTACATTTTTTTTCCAAGTACGAAACGATACGCCTCAACGTGCTGTGGATGAAATTTAATGGTAAGGCTCTTCGACCGACTCAAGGGACAAGTGTATCGCTTTCAGGGCCCGGTGAGTGGTTTTTGCTAAAGAAAACAAAAACCATTCGAATGAAAAGCGACGGATGAATAACACAACATTACGCTTGAAAATTCAACTTCCAACGTAAACGTTCTACAGGCAACAAACTCTAGCGCAAGATAAAATAGCTCCAAGAGCAACAATATAAAATTACCTTCATTTTCCCTCGCCTCAGTACTGCTGCTTGTCAATCCTTTACCCCCCAAAAAAACGGAACGTCCCAGCAGCAGCATGAGGTGACTTAAAATATGTATCTAAATGCCTATCGATATCGTGATAGCAGCAAAAGGTCCATTACTTCTACTATGGTTTGCCACGGTCATAACGCCTATCGACAAACTATCATCATCCTCGAGGCCTGAAATTGAATCTATAATGACGTTTACGGGAAAATTGAATTAAATTTATATTAACCAGAGCGAGTGGGTATGCGCATAACGATAACGAATGACACAACCCGAACACAGCCAAACTGGTGGTGCTGGTTTTTGGCTACTGTTGCCAACAAACGCCATGATGATGCCATACCACCATCCCATCGTATCGAATGGTTTGCTTCTTCTTTCCGGACCTTTATTGCTAGCGTTTCGTTGTTTGCCGGCTGTCTCCTGTTGGACGTGGTCCTCAGTGGAAGATGTTATCCCTTTACGCTTCAATTCTCCACAGAACGAGGTAGTCGAAAGAAGAAACGAAACATCGTCAGTTTTTGGCGAAAAGAAAGTAATGTAAGGTCGTTCGGAAACCGTTCTAAACCGCTCGAACCGCTCCATCATGTCGCAAGAAACATGACGTTTGCTAGTGGAAGATGACAGCTTGGAGCCTAATTTGAATACAGCGGAACGTGTAACAGTTTATTACTCAGCGATCGATAGTGACACGTAGTGCGCCGGAATGGATATTGACAGGTTGGTGCAAAGACGTTCGGACGGGCGCACCGGCTTGCCGATGGTTAATTCTGTCCGTGTTCAAGTTTCCTTGGGAATTTTGAAACGAGTGAAAAGCCAAAAAAATTGGGGAAAATCACATTTTTGAACCACGCGAATCGTCTTCAATCACGCCAGGTCAATTTTGTATGCAGGAAGGCTACCTACACCCGAAAAGTGCTTCACCAGAAAGCGATCAAAATTCGTTCACGTACAAACACTGCGGTTTAGTATTCGTTTGACAGCATCGGAAGCATAATTTATTTCCATTTGTCTTCCATTTGCTGTTACCACCACCACCGTCACCATCCAGCCGGAGCAGTAATTTCCGTCACAAATTGATTCTTAATTGTCCGTAAATAGGTCAACGCACATTAGTTTTGCAAGCATTCACGAATGACGAAGAATCCAACAAACCGGCCCATTCCCGCACCCGAGGGAAAAATGGTTCTTTTTCGGGGGGCTTTGAAGAACCACTAAAAAACGGGAGCTTGTCGACACAGTAAATTTTATGCGAATCACGAATTTCTGAACGCTCGTCGTAAGAAACTCTCCGGCTTGGTGCAAAATATTTTACCCTGCACCTTTTTTTTCTTTGCTTTTCCCTATGCCCACGCGCGTTATGTATGCGTGGTCAGTGATTGGGAGTCGTTTTTATTTATGAACGTCGTGTTCGATGGTATACGGTTTCTTAGTGGTTCTCTGTTCGGTGGGTTTTGGCGCGTAAATTTATGCACCCTTACCCAAAAACCGGAGATGGACGGATATTTTTTAAACAAAACCAAGAAAAAGGAGAATCTCCTACAGGAGCAAGACATTCTTCACTGGTGGGTGCCACGAGCACGTCCATCATGGAGATTTCCGTTGCGCATAAAAGCAACGAAGCAATTTTCTATTAAATTCGTGCTTATTATTCAACAAAAACAAACCAAAAAAACATCAACTATTTTCAGGTTTTGTCAGAAGGGAAAGAATATTTGGTTTTTTGGGTTTGTTTCTATATTCTTTCATTTTAGATCTATCAATATGTTTGATGCTTTCGGCTCTCGGAAACAAATTCCATCTTGCGAAAGTCTGTAACCAAGAGGTTCGTTTGTCATGATGCTTGTCATAATTTTTTCTCCAAAATTTGCAATTCTTCGAATATTGTTCTTTTTACTTGCGAGATAATTTTCCAGTTAGACCAGCTGGACCATCAGAAAAAAGCGATGTGTACCAGGCAGATTATCTGGTATGTACATTATTTTTAATATTAAAACATTTTTTTTTCCTCGTTAGGCGTCTCAAGTGCATACCAATTCTTTCAAGTTGTTGTTCGATCCATTTATTGCTTGATTGAAAACTCACGGTACCAACTTCATTAGAATTGCTGATGATCAGCAATTCCACGAAGATCGTACCAACGGGCACTGGGGACACCATTATTGGTGAAATTGACTTTAATCAAAATTTATCGACTCTAATTGGTCGAAACTTCCAGTACCGTACCGTGAGCGCGCGCGCTGGAATTTCAATAAAGCCCCAAAGTGTCTCCTCTTCCATTTCGGCGTTACTGAGCGGGTATCGAGCGGACTGAGCGGAACGGAAGGAAATTTGCAGCTGAAGCGAGCGTAAAATTTTCCGATTTAGCATTTCCCGATGATTCAATTTCTGTTCCATCCCTCCCAACCATCGGGATTTACCATTTTCCCACAAAACCGGAATGGTATCTTTTCCCATCATCCGGTCGGATGTTTAGCGCTCGGTAAGCAAAAGATGGGAGTACGGGGTGGAATTTTGATTTTTGTTCCATTCAACCCAACGTCCACTCCCCCACCCCCCCGGCCACACGGTTTGTGTGACGAATGTTCGCTCAATTTAACGATAATTTTGCTCGCGAAGGAGTTGGCGGCCTCGTCACCGTCACACCCAGCGGACGAGTCCTAATTTTTATCAATGCTAATGAGGACCGTTGTTCGTCTAGTACCGTGTAACTGCCTTAGTAACGCGTTTGTCACTGCAGCTGCTGTCATCGAAGATTTGTATCGTTGGGATTGGAATATTTTTGCAAGTAAATTTGATACTGCAAACAGTTTTGTACCAAAATGCGGCGTCGAATTTGTTGGTTCTGTTGGAATATTTTACAAAGTTGTACCCTTGAAATACAGGGCGCATGGGAATAAATTCGAATAATTTTGTTATAAATCGCTTCGAATAAGGTATGATGACATGTGGTGATTAAATTTGATTTTAAACATGAAAAAATAAACCCCGTTACTGACGCATGTATGGCAGAGAAGCAAAAATATTTGAAAAGGGATACATTTTTACAATTTTATTTCTGAACCAACATGAATTCCTCATTTATTGCTTCTCTTTTCAGTAACGGATTTTTTTGCGGGGAAAATTTGTAGTAATATTAATGGAATTTTTGAGCATGTTGAAGTGCGTGTTAGTAGCGATCATCGCTCGTGCAATGAACCACGAAAGCTTCAATTATTCCCATTCTATCAAGACCTAATCATCCTCCATTTAGAACGTGGGAAACGAGAAAAGTTTGGTCCATCGCTATCCAATTTCGCCACCGTAAGCCACTGGTCACAAAACTTTCTCCTACCTTTCACCGTAAGCCACCAATTGTTGGTCGACTTCAAACAGGTGGAAGCGTGGACGTATGACTGGGTGGAGGAGCTACGAAACAAAAAATTCTGAAATTAGCTCCATAAAAGTTTAACCACTATCACTTCGCAGCACGCAGCAATCCCCATTATCATCGGCAAACCAGCAAACAACCCCTTTTTACCTACAGAAACTAACGTAGAAAATTATCTACAAAAAAAACCCACACACAAAAAACAGCTCCCCAATAAGGATAGTAGATAGCAAATCGTTACCTCCAATAAGCGAACGGGGAAAACTCAATCTCACCTCACAAGTACCAGAAAAAATGGTCAGAAGGAAAAAAAAGGAAAACCAATCCGAAACACACATAAAAACAGAGCAAGAAAGTGGAAACAGAAGAGCTCCAGGGGACAAGGGAGGGAAAACGAGCGAAAGGATAAGAAAAGTGGAAAAGCAAAGTACGACAACACGGCTTGCCCCGATAACTACCCTCATAAATCATTCCACGGCATTCGCTCATAATAATTCCGACAAGTTTATAACCATAAATTATTAACTACCTTTTCTCTCTACGCGGCACGAACTCAAACACGGCTCGTCCTCTGCCGTGTCGTCGTGATCAAGGAGTTTTTGTAAAGGGCTTTGCCTTCACATTCGTATTCTTCCGCTACTGTTTAGTTTATCCCTTTTCGCAATGCGTTGTTCACTGTGTCGTTTCGTTTTTTTCAAGTGAGATTTTGGAATCCTTTTTACAGGATCTGCTGGATTTGGAAGAGCGAGATGGTTTTGGTTAAATAAAACTAGGAAATACTCACTACATCATTGATAATGTAGTCTTTAGTTTTGGAAGTTGATTTTCAGCTTCTCTAACTTTACTGTTTGTCCATTGGGAAAAGTTTTACTTTCTTCTTTCCCGTATCACTTGTCCGAACAACGTCATTGACAGCTATCAAAACTTTCCCCTAGGTTTTGTTCACTTTCTTTTAGAAGTCCAAAGTAGGCAACAACATTAAGTGAAAGAACGAGTAATTTTCTTTTGCTATGAATTGAGACGAGAGAAATAATTTTCTCTATCAATACTGTTCAATAGAAATATTATTTTTTATTTGAAGGTCCTGTTTAATGGGAAAACTAAATTCTAATTTAAATGTCAACTACTAAAAAAAGAAAAAGGTTTTTCTATCTAACCATGGTGTGTCATCAAAATGTCAATACAAACATGGAAAAAGGCAATATTGGAAAGAATATAAAACTCGAAAAGTATGTAAAACCCTGGGTTTCAGTTTCACTCGCTTCGTCCTATGAAAAAACGAAGAAACAAAATTCGAACAATAAAAAAAACTGTATCACATACATATTCACCCCTTTATGGGATGAATAAGAGGGGTAAACTTGCTCTTCAAAATGTCCTTTTGGCACTGGGGGGAAGGATTAAAACTATTTCACACATCATGCTACGCTTTATCAAAAAATACTTTACAGAAAGCATTTTTTTACGACACACGCTGGTCGGCAATAAATACGACTCATCATCACATGCTTGCGATACTAAGGATAGGCTTCCTTACTATTCGATACACACCAGCTAAAGAGCTGGTAAAAAATAGGAAAAATAACCGAAAAGTACAGGACACAAATTCAAGTTTCTTTTTCAACCAAACCTTACCAACCTTTTCGGCGAATGTCGATGGAGATATTTTTTGTAATGAAATTTTGTTCACACTCGTTCAACCTCAAAAATGAATGGTCAAGCAAGAAGTTCCGCTGGCACGGTTAGGGCAAGAGCAACGAATTACGGTGAAAACCACATCGATGAAAAATTAC
Organism: Anopheles funestus; assembly: GCF_943734845.2. Lineage (NCBI taxonomy): Eukaryota > Metazoa > Arthropoda > Insecta > Diptera > Culicidae > Anopheles > Anopheles funestus. The sequence continues at coordinate 79,056,029 of NC_064598.1, read as the reverse complement.
ACCCAGATACACCACCCACACTGGGAAGGGGAGGAAAAGGTGTTTTACCAGCAAAAAAAGCGATATAAATTCTGCGATATGTTTACAGGACCGACCAACAGCCTACCGACGGCAAGCAATGGAGCAACTTTTACCATCGCTCGAGGTAGCATATCCTTCCAGTGAACCGACCGGAGGTGGATGGTGGGCCTAATCGAGCAAAAGTGGTTGGATGCGGCCAGTACTATTATGGTCGTGAGGTTGAGCAAAAAAAAAAAAGAAAAGCGATGGAAAGGAAGGATTTTCCGTTTTCTGATTACCTACTCGCTTCACTTCTTTCTTTCCCTTCTACGCAGTAGTAGTGGTAGTAGTACACCAGGATGTATTCGTTTCTTTTCCGGCTCGGCTTAATCGGGAAACCTTTATACGCCACCACACCCTGACCTCGTGGCCAGGGGCGAAATGAAGCAACTTTGATCAGACATTATTTTCACACCTCGCCTTTTTTTCCCAACCCATCCAACCACCCACAACGGGGTAGCGGAAAAGTGAATGAAAAGCAGGAAACATCCAAACCGAATGAAACCGATGCTCGCATGAAACGAGCTCCTGATCCACTAACTAACGAACTGTGGATATACACCCATACTGCATTAGAAGGAAAAGAGTTGAACCAGGTAGGGTGGAAGGAAAAACCGGGCGAGGAGGTGAAATTTGTGGGCAATTGGAACAGTCGAAAATTGGAACGAAAACGCTTCCGCTCTTACATTTTCCTACCAGTCGTAATAAGGGTTGGGTTTTTTTTCAAGCGTTTTTCTTCTGCACACCGTTTACCGTGGTACTATTTGGAAAATCGTTTTCCCGGTGTTACACACGAAGAATGCATTGCGGTAAATTGAAAAGAATTTCGTTACAGGTAAATATTGTTAATTTTGAGTTTATGAAGCGTGTTTCATAACTGAAGTGAGCAAATTTAGTAATAGTTTAAATATACTTTTGCTTGTATTTGTTTGTACTTTATTAAGATAAATTAAATCCTATTTAATATAATATTAAACATATCCGATCGTATAAGATTGTGTAATGATTTTTGAAAATATCCCTAATTAAAAAAAAGTACGGCCTGGTTGTCCTTACGGAAATGAAAAATATTATCCTAGATTTGTATAATTTGAGTTTTTGTTAATGTTTCTTAAATAAATACTAAAAGATCTACCCTTAATGTGTCAAAACACACTTTAGATGATGATTTTTTCCCAACTAACACTACATGGAAAAAGCTTAAATAAAATACAGAGCAAAATGAGACCAAAACACAGTAAAAGTCATACAAAAATTCACACCAAACTCGCTATCATTCGTCCCAAAAAAAAGGTACGATTCCGACAAACGGGAAGGATAAATATCTTCATTTCCGGAATGCCGCGTGTCACAGGTCGTTCGGATTGGTTCTTTTTTCTCTTTCTCTTTTCATTGCACACCACACACACACACGCACAGAACCATCCGAGTGATCATATTTTTCCGTAAAGCAGAAGTTACAGCTATAGTAACAGCAGCCACCCAGAAGTGAAGCACCACAGGAAGGATTTTTGGTTTTGTAAGGCGACTACACAATTTCCGTCCTGGTGAGGAAAAAAATGGGATATGTCCGTATTTTCGAACTAAAGTGAGGAAAATGAAAAGATGGCAATATGTGTTTGTGTATGTGTGAGTGTCAGTGAGAGTTATGGTTCTAAATCCTAGAACTACCTTTAAAGGACATTCCAGTGTAGGATGAACTTTTTTTCCATTTTGCTCTCTTGCCCTCGTAAGCGATGGTACAAATTGGGATGCTTTCGAAGGGAGAAAAAGTGTACGAATGTTTGTTAGTTGCAAGGTAGTAGTTTTCAAGGGAAAATTCCTCTTTTTCCTGTGAAATCTGCAACTGAGTTCAATCTCCAAAAAAAAAGAAACTCCCCGGGAAAAACCCACTACCTTTGCAGAACACAGTTGCAGAGCTAATAAACGAGTCGATTAAGGGGTTTGCTTTCAGACGGAAAGGATAGAGCTGTTTTTCGCTTCTACTTCCCGTCTCTGACGGGAACTTTATCCAACACCGTTGCAGTAAATCCACACCAGCTCTTGACTAGATTACGTACGCCACAGGTAACGGGCACTAATTCATTCCAGACACGAGGTGCCCAATGATCCGATACACAGTATCGCTACACCATTCTCGTGGTAAATGGTTTTGATTTAGATAATTTGTACCTTTAATCAATTTGCTCTCGCCAACCACTAATGAGTGGGGTAAGGGCCGACCAGACAGTTCGCTCAAACATCGCTTGGTCAGCTGGTGTTTATTAATAATCGATCGCGACGATGACGCCATCGGTTCGGGGAAGGATTACGCCGAGAAAGTAGGTGATTATGTTCTAATGGGCATGGCAAATGGAGTGAGTGTGTGTGTGTGGGTCCAACCCCAGAACTCTCCCCCCAGTGGGAGTGCTTTGTGATGGTGTGTATTACTACTTCACTGCTGATTATTAGACTGGTGCATGATCTACGTGAGCGTATGCGTATGTGAGTTCACTGTGGGTGAAATTCCTGCGGGCCGGTACCTTTGCGGATTAGGATCATTAGTGTGAGATTATGAATTCCACGGACGGGGATAACATATGTTTTTCCTCGTTGCTGAACATCGCACACACACACACTAAGCCTGTTTGCAGCTCGATTAGAGTGAAGCAGGCTGAGTGGCACTGGAAATCACTCGCATGTAATCGTTCCGAATTTATGATGCTTAATTGAATTCGACTGTAATCTAGGCGGATATTTGTGTAGTTCCCGGTGGTGGAAAGAACCTCCATGTATTAATCCATGTCTGTGAAATGCTCTCGGAAAAGAGATAATCCTTGTGTATTTTTTGGATAAATGATAAAATTGATGTAGTGCATAATGACTCAAGTAGATCAGATCAGATTGGAAGAATCTCGTTTACAATTGTCTAATCATTATAATACTCGACAAAAGAGCACAAGAACAAAGGCTTTGTTAAAGCTATCTTCTGTAAAGTTTTTTTTTCTTTTGGAAAAATGCTTATGAGATTTAAGCTATCGTAAGCCTTATTTATGTACTTATCAGGCATTGCTATCACGTCTCGTTGCAAGAGACCTCAAAACCGCTCACGGTAGTACATCGTCATCTGATGAACCTAGGCTTTCTAGATCAACACCATCACTCCATCTCAGTTTGGCCCTACCACGACTCCTCTGGCCATGTGGACGACTTAAAAGCGTTACGGGCTGGGTCGTCCGGTGCCATTCGAATGACATAACCCGCCCACCGGAGCCTGACGAATCTTATTGATTGTACGATAGAGATAAATTCGTACAAATCGAGGAGCTTGTCATTATATACTCCTTCATTGTCCTTTCACACATATGGGGTGAAAAATCCTTCTCAGCACCTTCGTGTAAGCTTTATTCTAATCCATAACTATTACAACTAGAATGAAAATAAAGAAAATAATTTGTAATGTTGCCTACTTTCAGGCGTTAACAATTGCACGAAATATAAAACGTCTTTATTAATTTAGTTTCTATTATCTTCTGTTCTATTAATATTTGTATACCAAAAGACACTGTAAGAATTAGTAATATATCTCCCTCTGTAGAATACAGTAATCTATCTATACCTAAACTGTATCCTGTTTGCGCGAAGAAGCCTCCCTAGCTTTCTAAACAATGCTTTTCCTTCCGTACACGATAATGAGCGCGTACTTGCTTCTGCACCGGCATACTTAACTAATAGAATGATAATCTGTCCACTTACAACTGATAATCCCTCACGAAAACTAACTCCTACCGCGTGTCCTTTCGAAATGAATGGTTTTCGTTTGTACACTTTTGTGCCAGCTTTGGTAGTTCCTAATCGTCGGAGCCCTAAACTTTGCCTCTTCAACTTGTTTGCCACGCTATAATCCACACGGGGGAGGAAATTCGAACGTTTTTCCCTCATTTCTAACACCCACTACCCGTTCGTTCCCTTTGAGTAAAGGGAATTTCAATTTCCCGGTACGTCGTACGTTCAGCATAATGTCTTCCCTTCATCCATGCACATGCTTATATACCAACTGGATGGAAATGTGTTTTGATTTCCTTTCTGATCGCAAAAAGAAAAACCTCCGAAACGACCACAACCAGCCAGAAACGATTTCGATAAAATTCAAATGAGCTCATCGCACCGTCGATAAACTAATAAAAGGGCGTCTGACCAAGGCCGTGCCAAAACCACAACCATGTGTGTTTGCATGTGTGCGTGTGTGTTTTTCTCTTTCTCTAGCGATACCACCAGCGAAACCATGGAAACTACCACACAACCTTTTTGGGGGCGAGGGGGGGGGGGGCGACATCCGGCGGTTTGAGTGCCGGTTCAAAGGAAAGCGAACCGCACCGGAAAACCGACACCCGAAGAGTAGGACCCGGCGTGCAAAGTGCAACTCAGCGCAAAAGTTCGACCTTCGGGTTGTACCGTTCGATCGTTGTCGCATCGATGGGTTTTGGTTGCCTTCGAGGCACCGTAGCTATGCGGCACTGCGGCAGTTCGCAGTTAGTTACACATGGCCGGTTTTTGTGGCTCTTGGTGGAAATGGGAGGTGTATGTGTTTGTGTGTGTTTTTTTTTCTTACTCCTCTCGGTACTTTAATGGGAAATTATTCCTCCTAACCTTACCCCGATGGGGACGTACCGAATGAGGGCAGAATCGATTGGGATCGGGATGGGGTTTTTTTGGATTGTTTTTGGGGTGGTACAGAATGGAAAATCAAGACCAAAAAGGCCCTACGGATGTATCCCTTCCTTTCATTCCTTTGGTTTTGAACGTGTCGGACGGTTTTTCTTTTGTTTTTTTGTTTTGTTTTGAGGTAGGTCGTTGACCACTGCTTTGTGGGAAAATTGAGCTTTAATTTTAATGGTAGAGGGATTTGACCTAAACTATTTTCAATATTCTAGGAAAAAGTATGTCAAACTAACTGCCTCTCCATGTCTTCGATGGAACTAATTTAAAATTCCAAACCAAACCCCCCCAAAACATTTCCCCACTTTTATCAAACATATTAGCTTTTATTCCTCTATAGAATTTATTCATTTTCTCGAGAAAAAATCATTCCATCCAGGAATCACACTATTCAATCACTTGACAGGTGCTTGACACGGAAGTTACATGTCACCGAGACCATCGGTAAAGACGACCCGGTTCGGTTCGGTTTGGTCGTCGTGGGAATTGTAGCAAGTGCAACATTTGCCAACTTTGTTGAAGATGCATCGAACGTGACCTTACCGTTCAACAACAACACCACCATCACGAAGACATCGTCGAAGAAACGAATGATTTGCTCGTCGGATTAAATCTTCACCTCGTACCCGGTTGCATCTTTCATTTCTTATTTCCTCCAGTAAAGTTTCGGTAGCATTAGAAAGCGGAGACTTGCAGCAGAGGGGCATGGGGCGCATCTTTGCTCTATTCCGTTGCTTCACCGATGTGCGCTTTATTGAATGTCTTGAGTCGCATTTTCAGCTTCGAGTGGATTATAATATTGAAAGTACATTGACTGGAAAAATATGATTGCAAAATCGAGGAACACTTCTTAAGGGAAACAGGCAAAAAAACGCGGGCTAACAAGTTCTTCGGCAGGGAATGTCAGTGGCGTGACTTTTCCACAACCCTTTTGCAGCCGGTAAGATACCGGGAAGCTTCCGAACAATTTTTTTTTCTTCTCTCCTTCACATTTCTGCTTCAATTCGTAGAAGCGACACTGCCAACACTACTTCTGTAAAGCTCTAGTGGATCGACCGTACGGAAAATGGCTGCGACATACCTGCATCCAGCCTGGCCAGGTGTACCTTCGCTTGGGTGGAGAAGAAAAACCCGGGCAAGGATATAAATAAGCTCGTGCGGCAGTAAGATGTAACCCGGATTTTGCTCTGATAAAGATTTTATTTCACTGCAAAGCGACTCGATCCCTGTGCAGTAAGAAGGTGAAATGAAGCGTCACGAAGTGCTCTTTGGTTGAAGATGGAGGGAGGCTAATTTTATGACGTTAAAAGGAGGAGTATTCCAACCGAAAGGCTTAAGGTAATCGTAACGCTTGTACGTCCGAGGTTAGTGTCAGCTGAAGATGATGAAGATCGTTCCGATTTGAGGTGATTTAGACGAAAAAGCTTTATTAATGCAGTGTTGTACGAGCTTTTCTTTTTTGTTTGGGTGCAAAAGTTATCGTTTTTCCCCAGGAACATCATACCACGAATAAAAGCCTCTTTTTTTGCTCGTTTCACTGCGAGCTTTTCATCTGCTCACAGTGTACCCGTGCGCCATATCAATCTGCAGTCATAAATTTGAACGCAGCAAGAATCCTTTCCATCACAGCTCGCACCATCATTAACCGTTACCAACGGCGACAGCCGTACGTACAGCTGGCGCACATCAGGTTGTCTCGGCTGTCTGACAGGCGCCCGCTGACGAAGACATAAACTGTCAAATACATCAGCCAGCAGCTCACGCATAGTGTCACGGAGGGTCGGAAGCCTTGGGACATTGCATTTTGTGCCAGATGACGGGTCATGCTTTTTTCCCTCTCTGTTCTTCTTCCGGAGTTAGAAATCCCAGCACCGTTCTGTGCTGTACATTGCCTCATGCTTCCCAATGCCGCGATGACAACGATGACGATGTTGACGGTCGTGACCCGCGCTAGTTGGAAAGCTCTGTTGTGAGAAAAAAGCGAATCGGTGGGACACCGATTGGATGTTCCATGGACCATGAATGCCACCATGAATCCGTCGGTTTGGGTACACGTCCACCGTTAGAGTCATGGGTTGCATTTTGCGCCCTTGCTGTTAATTGATTTTCTCTCCCGCAGGCTTCAGGTTGGCAGGTGGACTGTCTGTTGCTTCATCGAACCCGAACGGGTCCGGGATCGGTTTGAGTAGCTTTCGATGTACTGGACTGACTGTACACTACCACAGCCTAACGATGTGAAACCCATCCAATCAATTGACACAAGGCGGTAGCGTGTCAGAAAGGACGTCAGAAAGTCCATCAGCAGGCGTCGGTACACGCATGAAAAGTAACAACGGACTATAGTAATCTTCCGGTGGGTTCGGAGATTGTATTGTCCCCACTTCAGACAAACTCGTCGGGTGGTCAAGCATATTGACGTCGTCTGATGTCTGGATGGCATCGGTCTTGCCTATAGCAAAGTGGACGTGGTTGCGTACGGCATTAAATCACAGAATGTGCGATTGTGAAATAATAATGATTGTGACCGTTCGATAGGTTTGGTAGGATCGGTTGCGGTCCCTTTTTTGTTTCGCTTACACGATTGGTTTGGAGATCCTTTTGTTCCTACGTGATCGCTGTCGGCCTTGTTCTCGCTTCACACAGTTTTTTTGAGGGAACAAAATGCATCACCACACAGACGTAAACGATGCGATGGGAAATGGTTTTCCGTCACGTTACCAACAAGATTTGCGTGCCGGCAGTACAGAGAGGATCATGGTAACGTTATTGTACGTTACGGTAACACCAGTTAGTAACGTTGCTCTTGTAGTGGCTCAGAGGTGTTAGCGTTAAATGGTGTCAGAAAGTGATGTTATATTGATTTTTGATTAAATTAGGATTAGGAAAATTGGACCAACATAAAAAAAATACTTTAAAATAGAAGAAAAAGCTTCCAACAACATTATTATTAGCTTCAAAAACACAAATGCTTACATGTAGGACACCCTGTCACCTTGCCTACTAACTCCAAATCGCTCAGTATGGTGAGTGTGAAAAATGACTTTCATGTCACAGACTATGTCCACTTTGGTTCCCTGCCCTGACCATCTTTATTCGATTTAGAATTCGTTAATCCTTGGCGTCACCCGGCCACTCCACACCATTGTTCATCATCAGCACCATTCACGCTAACGTCCGACGTTGACTTCATGCGGTCCCTTTGCAATGTCGGGCCACCATTACAGTCAACGGTCATCGTATCGTCAAGCTGCTTTTATAGCGCGTGTCGAAGTGTTTTGTGGTCTCATGTATTTGACACCAGCTCATAATGGTACAAACATTAGCGTGAAGCGAATGGAACCCGACACATCAGCCTGCACAAGGATCTTCCATCATGCTCTTTACCACTAGCCAGCACTGCTCTAGACGTTGTTCGGTCAACTAAAATGACAAATCATGTACACTATAATCCAAGCACTTGAAGGAAGAAACCGAAAAAAACACAAAATGGTCTCCATCCAAAACGATTCTTTTTGTTTTTTTTGGACTACAAAAATGAAATCATTTCGATACGATTTCGCCATACATAAGTGTACCAATGGAGGGAGAGAGAGAAAAAAAAATCATGAAAAACATTAAAGTTCGAGCTGTCATTTATCAGCCCGTGGCCAACGAGATGGAATAGGGAACGTTCGAAAACAAGGGTGGCCTATGGTGGTAGGTCAGTCTGTTGGCGGTCAGTTGGTAATTTATCATTTTTTCCCTCCACATTCCACGTATTTTGATGCTTTTTTTTGGTGTGCCGTCTTCTGCAACTCACCAATCGCTACTTGTTACACACATCCCTTAGCTATAGCCACGCCAAAATGGGTGGCAGATCCATGAAGTACACGGGTGGATTGTTGAATGACCTTTCGTTTTCATGCTGATTATCCCTTTCCAACGCACATTACAGTCACCGGTTTGTGACTGGATGGGTGTGTGATTAATCAATTAGGATGCCGAGCTCAGATTTATTATTTCATAAAGTATGCAACCACATTAAGCTTCGGCTTCGGTACGGTAGTCTGTTCGTTATGGTAGACTGCTGTAGATAATGTGCTCCGTGGATTAGCTCTGTCGTGGAGACGGAAGGAGTTGGTAAGTTAATTTAAATAATTGCAGAAAGGTAGAAAGGTTTGATGATATTAAAATTCTCCTAATTGACGCAGCAATACAAGCATTTTTGATACAAAATTTTTCACAATACAAATTTAATGTAACCTTAATCTTTTTTTAAGTTAATCTGCAACGAATCATTTAAATTCTTTAACAGTAAAACTCCAGAACAAAGCCACTTGTTCCAATAAAAGCATGTTCATGAAAATTGAAAGCTTCTACCTGATTTTCTCTCCTGAAAAGCACAGCAAAGCATACGCTTAACCATCCTGATTTATGCCATTCCATTACCGGGTTAAGCCACTGCCGTCGCACTCCCCCACACGTCGTGCCGCACCAGAAAAGTCAATCAATTTTCGACTCACCTGCAAAAGACACACTTGTGAAGTACGTCAGTTTTTCGAAAGGGCGAGAAAAATAGCACCAGGCTTAGTGCACTGACACTGTCGGAACTTCCCGTCACCAACGAACGCAGTCCCGCACGCAACATCGTAGGGTGAGACAAAGTGGCCCTCGAAATCTCGTTGGCAGGGATTTCCATTCTTACGAGTGAATGATTTCTGTGGCTTCGCATCTTTTAAGCGTGGAATTTCGTAGCAGATTTTCTACACCATCGAAATTGTGTCTGTGTGTGCTGAACGCAGCACCAGACGAACATGGATTCGCAGAACGCATACATTTTGCTGAACACCTGATATGAGTGTGGAAATTCGTGTGTGTTTAAAAGCACCTTAAAAAGGAAAAGCATATTCTAGAAGAGATTTTTGTACATTAAGGGAGAGCTTTTGTGGAAAGAAGAATCACGATGTACGCATCTTTTGATTGAAATAAAGGTACTCTTGGCAATGGGAATGGATCGACGGTAAATGACATTTCTGCCACACATTTCTGTTTTGTATTTTTTTTTTGTGGTTTTACTATGAAATAAAATTTTCCCTTTCTTACTGTAGAACAATTTGTGCTTAAAATATGTGTTTTTTGTTTGTTTTTCTGCATAAAATTGTTTCATCGTAAGCTGGGCCATATTTTAAGACTGCTCCAGATGTCACGTGGTCTGACAATTCAATTTAATTTCAAGCTCCCCCAGTTACGTACTACCAACGACGGCTCGGTGGAGATTGAATTTAGATCCCCATCCAAATGGGGAAGGAAGATACAAATTCCAGCTAAAGTTTACCATCCCATTAGGCCAAGCGTGCATCACCTCGTGCTGTACCGCAGGGTCTGCTTAGGCTTATTTATCCCTTAAAATGATCGTTTGTCGTGGGGTTTGTTTTTATCCGTTCTCGCGCTCTCGCCTCTTCGTTAACATCCATAACATAATGTTATCTGCGCAAAATAAAAAAAAATTCTCTCAATGGAGATTCTTCCGCTCTCAGGCGATCTATCACCCGGACGGTGGTGGGTATGTGTGCATGGGCGATTTTACACTCCACCATTAAATCGTGTCTTTTCCGACAGTGGGAAACTGCCATGACCAGCAGAATGTTACGGCACAGCATCTTCCGAGTTGGCGTGGGATGATTGTACACTTGAAAAAAAAATCCCCAAACCAGCAGACAACACCGCTAGAGGGTGGGTCCTTCTGGGCCGGCCATAAATACGCTCTGTGTACACGCTTGAATCACTTTAAACTCTCATAAAATGCTTATGTCAATGGGTGCACGCGCAAGGGAACTCCTTTAAAGAGCTTAAGCAGCGAACAAGCAAAGCCGTTTCGGGATGGATGAACTTCTGCTGTTCCAGTTAGTTCCGAGCTCAAAAAGGGCCGGTTTTTGCCGCAGAATCCTCTCAGGCATCCATGCCAATATGGGCGTTAAAATTTATCTTTTATCGTACCGCGCGTTCGTCTTTATGTGTAACACTTGAACGGAACAACTGGCAAAAAATGTCGAAAAGATTCATTTTTACTTACAAGAAAAAAAACAACCAAATGAATAAAAAAGGGCTTTTCTATGTGATGGTATAATAAAAAGAAGATATCCTGATGTACATACCTTTCGGGGGATTGACTGCGATCGCACTCCGGAACAGGCTTTCCTCGTCCACCCAGTCACGATTCCGACGCACCGTTTTTGCACTGTACGCGATCAGCAGTAGGCCGACACACGCCAGTACGAACTGTCGCCGCCGTAGGCCGTATGCTTTCGTGCTGCGACCACTCGAACGGCCACCCCTACCGACGGTGATCGGTCGGTTGGGTTTGCTAGGGCCGCTACCACTTACGACAACACTTGCACCAGCCGGAACGATACCATTGGTGCGAAATTTGCCATACCGGCCATTATCACTGTTGACCGACATACGGTTGATGCCGGTGGCATCATCACCCACACACACCCCACCCGTCATACCATCATCACCACACGTACCCCTCGCGGTTGGGGATCTCACTAGGGTCACACACTTGCGCACGACCGTACTCACCCAGCACGTGCCAGTCCGACGACCGTTGCAACGGGCGTAGTTCGGTACCTTCCCACCGGTAGCACTGGTTGGGCTGGACGCGCTGGATGAACCATGGCCACGGGCAACACCGGTACCATCAATCAGACCACTCACACCGAGCCCGATCAGCAGACAGTAGCCAACGCTCGGCAGATAGAGGATTCGTTCCGCGACAACAAATCCGACGTAGAACAGCAGATTGCTGGCCGGCAGGAAGGGTAGCGTGAGTAACGCAACGGCCATTAGTAATGCGGCAGCGGGCGAGTTGTGCAACGTGCACTCACCACGTCCGTTCGCCTCATCGGTGGAAGCATCCGCACTGTCACCCCGTACGGACGATGCACAGGAACTCGAAGATGAGGAAGAGGAGGAGGAGGATGAGGTATAGGAGGAAGAGGACAGCGAGGACGTGCGGGAGGAGGACGCCATCTCGGGAGATGTGGTAAGAAGTGTGGCGAACGGGAACGATGCAGTGTGCACCCCTTCGGATGACTTCGCTTTATTCAGGTTCGTCGTCTCACCGACCGAATCTAGCGGCCAGTGACAGGCGAATTTCTTGCCGACCGTTCCCTGGAAGCTCTGGTTGTAGTTGATGCTGGCACTGTCATTGTTATTATTGTTACTGCTGCTGCTGCTAGTGGTGCTACCGTTGGGCCGTACCGTGCTCTTGCTCGCACCAGAAGCCGTCCGGCAGAAGTAGTTGGCCAGTGTCGAAGGCGCTAGTGATAAATATTTGTATTCCGGCGCGTAGGCACACCCGCAGATGATGGACGACATGCCGTTGTTGTTGTGCAGTGTCCGGCAGGAGCTGGAATGGTGCAGACCGGCATCATGCTTGCACAGCGAACAACCCACCGCACCGTTCGGGCTGCTGACGTCCAGCTGAACCACGGGCAGAGTTCCTTCTTCCGTTCGCAATCGGTGCAGGTTAAGTTTGCTGGTTAGCTTCCGATTGAAGCTGGAAGCACCGTTGGCAGTCTTGGGCGAAGGGTTGGACGTTTGGCGCGATTGCCGGGCCAGGGCACGGGTACTACACCACACCGTCCAACCGAGCACTAGATAGAACAGGCAGGCAAGGGCCACCTTACGATCGTACACGCTTCCGATGCGCGGTATCGCATCCATGCCCCAGTCGAAGCTGAGCACATCCGGCAACAGTAGCAACTTGAAGTTGACCACCGGCAGGTAGGTGAAGGTAAGGAATCTGGTCCATAGGGAACCACTTCTGGCGGTTGGATTGTCGGCGCTAGAAAACAACGTGGCTGGCCGTGGTAGGGTCAACCGGCAGTGTATGAAGAATGCCAGCGAAAGGGCAATAATGCTAAGACTCCGAACACGATGCTGAAATAGGAAAGAGAAAAGATAGGAAGAACACTTTATTACTCACAAACTGGAAGAACATTTTACAAAGCAAATTCAAGCCGAATGATGAATTTTGGATCAACTCGGAAACGAGCTGTCCGCATAAACATAACACCGTCGACCATCGTCTGAAAGATGCCACTGGCAAAAGAAAATCTATCGTCGATCTATCGTAGAAAATAGCAAAGGTCCGTCCCCCGTCTCAAACCTCTTATTTCTACTTTAGCCTTACTTAGCCGACTGGTGGTAGACAGACCACACTCTCGCAGTGGCACAAGTGCCTCCTCTAATTAAGCTTTCCGTGACCGCGCATACATATTAGAGTGGCTGTCTTCGAAATGGCTGACTGGAAAGAAATCGAACCCCAAAGTTGTCCATCCATTCCGCGTTGAATTATTTATTCAGTCTTAATTAAAGCGTAAATAAATCATACAACCACCGGCACGTGGTGCGTCTTTTTTTGCACAAAGAATTAGTTCGTGCGACATCGACAACGGCAAAAGATGTCGACGACGACGACGACGAGGATCATTGACTTTTGATGGGTTCATAATGGAGGAATAAAAAGATTCTTCATCTTCAGCGTGGATGATTGGCCGTGGGAATGGAAGCAGTCTGGCAACGCATTTATATAGCCAATAATTCGACGCTTCGTATGGTACGGGGCAGAGATAGCCACAGCATCCGAGCAAACCGAACGGCGAACGGTTCGTTCGTACGGACCGTCGATAGCGTTTTTGGGATTATTCTATTACAGAGTCAATGTTTGTGCTCAAGTAGATTTTTATTTGCGACATATTTCTTCATCGCTACACATCCCTACCCTGGAAGTGGCCAGCTGGATGCTGAACGGTAAGGGTTTTCCTTCCTTTCTTCTTCTGCCATCTTGTTGGCTCATTCTCGAAGTGCTTTCGAGCCAAAAAGGGCCAACAGGGAATTCTAGCAGCCGCCGGCAATCGATTGATGATGGAGAGCGACTTGAATTCTTAACCTTTTTTTTTTCTTCCCTTTCTATCTGCCCTTGTCTGCAACCTTCACCTACCTCCTAGGGCGACAAAAAAAATGAGGTATTGCTTGCCGGCGTAGGAGACCGCGTCTTCGACAAACACTAATGGAATATGATGGCTGGAAGCTCTAAGAAAAATAGCTGTTCATGGAGAGTTGAAATGGGGAGAAAAAAAAAGGAAGATTACGTTCAAATATTGTCACAGAACAGGTGCCTTGCGAGACGTGAGTTGAATTTACGTCACGAATGGCTCCTTCTTGGTGGAAGCCACTGAATGACTTCACGAACGAAAAACTAAAACGAGACATCCTTTTTCGGAACGATTGTGTCCAAACCCTGGACGAATGATGAATGTGGCTAGAAGGTGCTACTCCCAGGCACCAAGAAATGGACTCCGAAAGTATGCTTCTGCAGGACGAACTTTTTGACCCCAGTTCAGTGGAACGCAGCGAGTGTTTTACGGAATGCCGGGAGGAAAATAAAGTAAAACGAGGATCAAAAAATCACTTTCAACTTCGATCGGTTTTATTCCGTTCTTATGGTGCTGGTTTGAATGGTTTTAATTTCCATCTCCCTTCCAAAAGAAAAAACGTCCGTTTGATGGGGTTTCAATATCAATCGAAGGCGAAAGAGGACTTTTGTGTTTGTAGCAACGGATCAAAAGTTGAACCCTTTTTTCTTGCGTTCATTTTTTTTCTTTGGTTTAATTTCTTGGGAAGGGCAGAAACACACAAAGCAAACGAATGGCGTAAAGTTTGCTTCCCACGCTGGACTATAGTTTATTGAAGCTAATTTATTTGCCAAACTGGTCCGAAACGCTGGGGAATGAGTCTAGATTAGAGGTTGCTAAGGGGACGGCCAGGGCAGTTTGTTCGAATTCTTGGATAGTTTTCCAAAGAAGACACTCAAAAGCTATACTTTTAGTGCCTTGAGAGAAAAAGGGGGCGAAGTTATCAGTGGACTAGATATATAACAAATAAAAAAAAAACAAAATCATTTTAGTTACAAAAGACTCCTCCATTTTGATGATCTACTATAAAACTGGCCACAATCATTCTTGGGCGGCGTGGAAATGCAGGTTTGCGGAATGAACCAAAGTTCAGCATGAGTTTGTGTGTGAAGGAGAACAAAAGTTTTACCGATCCAATTCTACTGAAGCTGTAAAATCGCAAACTTCATCCTCAGCCTCCATTTCCCGGTCAGGCCATTCAATCGGCTAGATTCATTAAGTCGGAATCTTACATCCATCTTCGACAAAATGGGAAGTTTTGACGTTGTTTAAGGAATGGAGCTTTCCCTTCTCTTTTTTTCATACACACAAAGCACATTCGTTCGTACACACACAAACACACTCAAACACACAATTTTCACCAAGGATAGCTGTTGATCCTTCTGTATAAACCGTACAGTGGTACAGCGTCATAGCGGCATCACAAGCAGCAGTAGAGAATCTTTGAATAATTTGATTTCATCCCTTTTGCCACATACCCTGCTCGTTTTTCGATCGAAAATGAAATCGAATCCCAAACATTCCCTCCGCCCACCAAAAACCCTAAACCCTTAGATTGGAATGAACAATAAAAACTAAATAATAACTATTCTATTCTAACTTTTGCCCGTACCCACGGATCAAGTTGATGAGATGAGAAAAGTTGCCTAACTATCTCGTCGGTGAGGCGGGGTTTTGGGTCTGGGGAATGGATGGTTAGCACCAGTAGAACGGCTTCAATTTCGAGTCTTTTTCCATCTTCTAAAAGTGTGGTATTTACGCTTATTTTCTTTCGAGATCTCACCCCACCCGAAAACCCGGTAAAACCGTTTGTTTCGTACGTCTTAGCATTTCGTTTTGAGGAAAAGCGTAGCGTGAAGTTTGAACTCGACAAAAACACGCAGGCCAGACGATGATGGGTAGTGGTTTACGCTTTGTAATGGAGACGGGTGCCAAGTTTCCAGTATTGTGTGCTAAAATGGAACTTGTTTTGCATTTGAATTTAGTGTATTGGTGTTGCTTATTTCGTGCCTTTGTAAGGTACGGGCGATAAAGCGATGCTTTCAAAGAGTTCTTGTTTTATGGGAATTGTTGCACAATGTACGTACTATATGAAGGTGTACGGGATGGAATTGAGATGAAGCAGATAAAATGATGTTTTTCGGAAATTGTATATGACTTTCTTGGGAAAATCGGCTGCATTTCAGGCTTAGCGTTCAATGTAGAATATTAGAATATGTAGAATATTTACATATACAGAGATTTAATATAGAACCGATAAATTATTGGACATTTTCATTCAAAATGTTAGTTAATACATTTTAAATTTCACCACCCATGGTGATCATTGTAAAGTATCGACAAATTAAATGGATCACCAGACAAAACACTTCATTAGGTTGATCTTTATCCCCTATGATATCCGAAACTTGCTACGCTAAACTTTCCCGGGTTGGGTCACTTCCCGTCCAAAAGATACCCGGAAATGCGGCTGTTATTTCCACCCGGCTAAAAAAGGTTTCGGAGGTTTTTGTTTTTTTACAATTTGCCCACTTTCCCACTGTTGCATATAGTGTCACTGTAGTTTTGCTGCTCCGAAACAGGAACAAAAGAGAAAGCAGCACAGTGCCATTCCGGTTCACCATCATGGCAAAGGCAATGGGTGATAGTGATCCGCTTTTAGTTACGCTACCAACAAACCCGGATGAAGTTTCAATTCATTTCGGTTTCACAGTCTGCATCAAATTGCCAATTAGTTGTAAAGGCTCGGCTCTCCAGCAGCGGGAACCTCGATCGAAAAGCTGACGAAGAGAGATTGCTGATTAGTTAGTAGAGGTAGGAAAAGTTTTGTGTTCGATAGCGGGAAAACTCTACCTTACACCGGGAATGGATCTACCGTAAACTAAAAAAAAATATAATTGTAAAACTTGTAAACTATCCTCCTTCATCAGTAGCTGAAAGTTTATCCCTATCGAGCAAATTGAATTCCATCCACTAGCGGCGGCCTATTCTAGCAGCTTCCAAGAGGATATTGGCATTGTTGAGTGATTCCGGATCGGTAAACCTCGCATCCTGGGTTGGTCTGAAATAATGGACGATAGGAAAATTGTATGCCCGACCGAACAATCGCCCACGAACGGAACAGCGTTGGCTTAAACAGTAACAAAAGCTGCCTTTAAAACTATTTTAATTGTAATGCATTTAATTTGCACAAGGTTTTGGCTCTAATTAAAACCACATTTTCTCTTCGTTTTGCTCTGAGAAACAAAAAGTTTAAGCTTTATGATTAGTTTTATTCTTAATCTAGTTTACTTTCTTTACTAAACTACTTTTTCAAAAGACAATTTTGCAAAGAAAAAAGCTCCAATAAAAGATATTTGTCGTTCAGTTTTGAAGAGTAAAATTTTGATCTTTCACTCAATAAATCATCTTTATGCAAACCGGATATGCAGTTGTTTGATATCGTTTATGTTATTATGTTGATTAGCACTACAATGGAATAAAAAGGGAAAACGCAAGAAACGCTTTCGCACAACTTGCGCACCATCAGCAACAATGATCATCAATAACCGATATTGTTTGATGATGATTAAGCAAACAGAATTTCCATTTGTAACGGTTTTTCATCCTCGTTTTCTCACCATTCTAAGGAGAATGGTGGCATGATGGTGCAATAGTAATAGTTACCGAACCGTGCAGTCTACCGTAAGGGAACATGACAAGGGTGCCGTACAACGGAATGGCTCCAACCACTTGGGCTGCATCGCAAATCAGTTTGCCGGGAAATCGCTTATCTCTTTCCCCTTTTTTCTCACACTATTGCAATGAGTAAAGAGAAAATAAAATAAAATCGGAACACACACCGAACCCGGTGGGATCGGCATAACGGAATCGATTGCTAACGAGCACGGGAAGTGAATTTCTTCCCTGTGCGGCTTTGCGGTTGATTTCGGTCAAACTCCTTTCATCGTCCTTCATCGTCAGAATCATCACAATTTCCCTTTTTCCCTTCTCACTTCTCGTTTTTACCATTCCCCCCCCCCCCCTTTTTTTCTTGCCCCATTCACTGCTAATCGCCGATGAAATGGTTGATTCAGGAAGATAATTTCTGTTGCGAATTCAATTGATTCAATGGCGATTGGGGGTGAGTATTGTACACGAGGAACGGGTGAAGTGTTTTGTGGTTTGAAGCATTTTTCTTCTTGCATGTTACCAAGAACTGGGAAAGCGGTCAGAGCGGTTATGCAGGTGTGGTAAAACCAAGCACCAGAAGTAGCAAAATCGGAAAGCGTTTCGATCAAAGATGATAAATCAATCAGCACACGTTTGAACGATGCAGGTATGGATGATACGGTGTCTATAGTCGATATAGCATGTAATATATTGTAGCAAGCTTGAAGAAATTAAATAGAATTGCTTCTACTTTTGCTAAACTTTAAATCACATAAAATTGAATAATTTCTTTTGCCACTCGTTCAAGCAACATACGAATTCCTGCTATTTTTGCAAACCAGTTCAAACCCGCAGGACACATTTCGTATATGTCCTTTGTTCGTGGAAAGCCTTTGAAATGTTCAAGTTGATGCAGTTCACTAAAAATAGCTCCATGATTGCTGATGCAAGAAACGAAGACCCTTAACCTTTTGAATCCCCACTGCCTACGCTATTACGTCCCATGGAAGCCGACCGTCAGCACAACCCTTGGAACGGGAAGCCTTGTTTGGTGAAATTGTTTGACAGTTTGAGGTTTCCATCTGCTTCTCAGAACCAGGAACAAACAAGAACCGAACAGACCCAAAGAAACCCAAAGTTTCAAACCTTTGCCATTCATCATGAATTCCCCCACGTTTTCTGGTACGGCAAACCAGCAGCATCACTTTCGACAGTTTGCAGGAATTTTACTTCCCAAAATGGATAAAGCTTCAGGCTACCGTTAAGGTGGTTTTTTGGGAGGGTATTTTGGTGAGGAGTTGAGATTTTCTGTGCCTTTCTGTTATGGCAACAAAAAGGAAAGGAAACGGGTTATCCATGAATTGTACCGCGTAACCCGATCAACGGTGTGAAAGTAGACGCGAACCAAGAATTTAAACCGTTTATCCGCAGTAAAGAGATTAGGCCTTTTTGCGTGGCTTTTACACGTGCCTTATTTGCCGTAAGTGGTTCGGGCTTGAATTTGCATTTGATTTCTTTTCAGCGGAAAGATTTATGGTCGCGGCAAAGTATGGAACTGACGGTGGAGCGACATACATAACCACTAGTGTTGAGAGAACGTTTTATAACTAAATCTAGATTATATACAATAATAACCTTAGCTCTGCTCTTTTTACTGCTTTTTGTGTGTTTTTTCTCTTCAAACTCACATAAGTCGTAGAGTGAAATTTTATTAAAAAACAAAAAACAATTGCATACATTGAGGCGTTTCTGCCCAGCAGTGTTTTTTTTCAAATATTTTTTTCTCCATCCACTACATTCCTCAAAGTAGTAAAAATCATAGAAAAAAGTCGCAACCCAGTAGTTGTTTCCGCCAATGTGTGTTTTCCGTACATGCTTAACATGCCACTCAAACTCGCCAAGACTTTCTTATCTACCTTACCAACAGCAACAAGTCTCCTTAAGCTGAAGCTCCAAACACAAGTCCTTCGTCCAGCTGCACTTCGCTTTTACGCGAGTACTTATGCGATCGATTTTATTTCCCCATCCCTTCATCTTGAAAGCTCTCTCGTTACACGCTCGTAGCAAGTGTTTAGTCCAAGCTGGTAGTCATTAGTCAACGAGAAACCGATGATGAAAGAGAACCCGTACCGTCCGTATTGCCGCACACGGGTTGCGATACATCCGTGTGAAGAAATAAAAAAAAATAAACGAAGACAGAGATAACAGGAACAAGAATGCCAAGAGCTTTTGCTGGATAAAAGGAACAGAGCCGAACTAACAGCTCTAGCATCCTGCTCTCGGACACCACTCACTACGGGGTACTCGTGTTGAAGAGGTAAAAATTTCCTCATCAACCACAGTCGGGTGGGTGGGGGGTTTGGCGATGGAAAAGTTTTCCCGCATCCCTGTGGGGAGGGATGGTATCTATGGGCGGGCGACGCCTTCATCATCGCTATTATTGTGATCATCGTCTTCGACAATCGTGTCGATTACGTGAACGGTGAAGCAAAACGGACCGTGCACAGGTGCTGCTCGCTGGTGCAATCAAGCACCGATGGAGAAGAAAGCAGAATGGAGCTTACGGTAGATCCTTGAACGGAACTTCCATCCCATGTCCGCGTGGGTGAGGCGCGTTACGTTCAGCGTAGCGCTTGGAATATTAATTTTCCCTGCAAGCACCACAAAATAGTTGCGCTGGTCGGTCTCCAACACACAACACTCAACGGGTACAAATCGATCGAGATGCAGCAACTGGTGCCGGTGAGTGTGTGTGTGTGTGTGCTGAGGTGTTGATAATACGAGATGTTTTTCATCCTTACTCCTTCCATCCGGCACCAGCTTGGGGTGGTGGGCCAAAGTAGAACAACTTTTCCCATAATCAACGATGAAATCCCGGTTAAATGGAATTCATGAGCTCCAAATTGGTGAACTTAAATTGACGTACTTCTTGGTGCTCTTCACTTTGAAAATCGACCCGAATTAAGCATGCAATGTTCTTTCTTATTTTTTCTTGATTCCTCGCAAACGCTTGCACATCGAAAATAGGATCGAAGAGTTAACAAAAAAAATTGAAAGAACTCAAACTTTAAAAAACGTATCTTCAAAACGAAATGTCAACTGTCGACTTTGATCGTAAGCTCACAGTAGACTGGTTGCAGTTGAAAATGAGTTTCGGGGTATTAGATGGCAACTTCACCCGGCACGTGACACGTGTGACCAGCTCGGATGGATGGTGGAAGAGAGCCGAAGCACAGAGATCGAAGAGTTGTCACTAGTCTATTTGCGTACTGCTTGTAATGCACGTTTCATGTTCATGCCCGATTCTTGATTGGATTCGTGGTGGAGTGAAATGGAAGGAAACTGACACAAGAAAAGGCTGCGGAAAATTCGTTGGAAGAAATGGAAGCGACACGCTACCCGCACGCCGTGGAACGTGCATTTGTGCATCGGGTGCAACTTTTAAAATGCAACTCAGATAGAATTGCGTTTTGAATGCAAAGAAAATGACATTCTGTTGCACTTTGGGTTCATTAATTATCTAGCAGCTTTTGGAGAAGTTCTACTTAAGTGTAATTATAAAACGTGCGATGTATCGAGACAGTTAAAAGCAACGAATCAATCCTTTCTACAAACGCCGAACAAATCCTTCCATTATATTGTACTTCATGTTTTCTTCTTAAATCTCTTTCACCCTGTCCCCTTTGCTTGATGGGGTTAGGAAGTAGATTGCACACTTCTTGGACGATTCCATGTATGTAAACGACATGTAGAGTACTAACAAATCCGCCAACCATAAATCCTTCCACTTTCAAGAACTCACTTGCTTGCGAAGGTTTGGAACAATTGGAAATCTCCGCGCGAAAAAGGATTGCCAAATGGTTCGCAACGATCGTACGACGGTCGTCTAACCGATTGATCCGAAACGGATGAAATAAATCTGTTTACCAGGAACATTCAATTCCGTGTGCAGCGCAAGCTCACGTACACGTACGGCAACACGGCACGGCAACAATCGTCTACTGCTCACGGACCCGATCGTTGTAGACTTTGTTGAGCAGCGCGTCACCCTCCCCGAAAACAGAGAGGCAAACAGTCCCGGTATGCAGAAGTGCATCGGTTCGGTACACAGTTTCGGAAGTTATTGTCGAGAAAGTCCTCACACTCTCGAGCAAGGTGAGTCATATTCCTGCTTGGTGTCCTACCTAGTGTGTAGGGTTTTAAAAAAAAAGTATCCCCAATCCCATCGGGTGCCAATCTACATCCGTACGGGAAGCAGTTATAAAAAAAAACAGAATCGAGAGAGCCAAAACATTAAATCGCAATGGCGAACCAAACATACGACTCCGATTGGCAACGGTAATAAAGAAGGCGAATAAAAAAAACAGTATCCAACAAAACAAACATCGAAAGAAAAACAT
This sequence comes from Anopheles funestus, assembly GCF_943734845.2. Classification (NCBI taxonomy): domain Eukaryota; kingdom Metazoa; phylum Arthropoda; class Insecta; order Diptera; family Culicidae; genus Anopheles; species Anopheles funestus. The sequence goes on along the minus strand of NC_064598.1, from coordinate 79,034,257 downwards.
CGACAGCGAACATGCGAAGCACCGACATTCGAACTCTGGCTGAGTGCAAAGTTCCTATCGGTGCCGTGGTCCTAGTTACTCCTCAGTAGACCACATTCGGGTTTTTTTTTGTGCAGGAATAAAAGGCAAAAGGAAAACGAATTGGAAAACTGAAAGCGGAGTGAAAGCAAATATTTGAATGGAGTTAAATTCACGGTTGTTCACCGAGAAAGATGATTGTAAAGTATGCCCGGATCTCCGCGTGTGCTTCCGGGGTGTTCCTTCCCTTCGATCGATATCCCCATCACACTGCTGGAGTACATTCTTTTGGAGCTTGTTCTTTTTTTTGTTGCACATCCCATGCTACTTTACCTTCCTTTCCACCCGGGTTTTCCCATTCAGATTCCGACTCTGGACAACAAAAGCATCGGTTGCAACAGCACTTGATCAATGGTGCCGTTGATTATTCCTCTGGATGTGCTTTCCAGCCCGATATTCTCTCCACCGTATCCGGAGTGTTTTTTCTTTTTTTATTGAGGAATGGAAAGGAACGTGCTTTCTTTGCGTTCCATTCCCACCGCTGCATCCGGTGTGATTGGAGTTCTCTATCTAGCTATTCCACGACTAGTCTACCCTGGATGCTGAAAATGGCTCTAAAGGATTTCTTCCCCCTTTTTTTTGTTCAGTAGTTCCATTCAGCTGTCGCTATCATCTTCATTCGTATCCTCTCCATTCCGAGCGGATGAGCAAATATACATCCCGCCACACAGCCACACACACACACGCACACACAGGACGAATTCTGAAGCTTTTCACGTTTGATATCCTGTTGCTGTACGGCGGATGATGGTTCGGACCGGTCTGGTAGGTGTGGATTTTGTTTGTTGGAGAAGAATATAGACTTACTACTTTTGAATGATTTTGATTAACGGAGTCCAATGATGAATGTAAAGGGAAAAATTTCATTTTCTTTTGCTACACAACCGACGGTAACCTCTACCTTTAATACATAATTTGTCTACTTCCCGTTCGGGTGTTTTGCCGTAATGCCGGAAGTTTGCAAATAATGTTATCGTGTGTAATGAGGAGGATGTGTTGTACTTTTGTGTGTATGTCGACTTCACGTAACCGAATGTGGACGTAAGGTTTACACTCCCTTACAAATGTACCTTAGCACCATTCAGCATTCGTAGACAATCTCTTTTGTATTTTTTTTTGTGTTTCAATTCTTTATTTTTGTGTCCTGTATTTTGCTGCAAGCATTCCCTGGGTGCTTTCGAACAGTAGAATACCTGACAGCATCCATTCCTGGAACCATCCAGGGAGGATGGCCCAATGTGCAGCACGCTTTTGCCGCTGCCAATCGGTACCTAAATGGAAAGATACGGCCGTTTTGCCGCTTTTGCGCTGTGCTTTTGTGTCTTTTGAATTCATGCTGCATAAAGCATGGCAGCAGCTTCGGCTGTGTGTGTGTGTATTGGGTACCAGTGGTATGCGACATTTTTGCATGATGGCATTTTTGTTTGCATATTTTGATTTTTTTTTTGCTTTAGGTACGACGAACGAAATGGCTATCGTTTCGCAGTGAATTGTCACCCGTACGAGTGGATCGTTATTGCTGTTGGTGTTGCCCGTGGTGGAAACTATTCACAACTGCAGCGGAAGGATTTATAGAACCATGGAGAATAGTGTGTGTTTTGTGATGCAACTGCTTATGCTGCATTTGCTCAGTATTGTTGTCCTTATCCGGCTGTTTTTTTAAAATGTCACTTGTTTTGCCGAGTGATTTTTTTTTCAACCCTGTCTTTAAAGACTTTTGCTCTACACCTACAGCACATTGTTGCTGAAGTCAGTCACTAAAGAAGACATTAATCTCGGCCTATATCTAGAAAACTGCATATCGGCTCGATAAGTGGTCTAGACAACGTGAAAACAGTGAAAGTGTGACCCATGAGAAAGCGGCCACATAGTTGTTCGCGCCAACCGGGCGCGTTAGTCGATAATGTGGTAGGCAAACATGATGCCTCAACGATTCTCAGCTTCCCGAATGCGTGACTTTAAGTTCACTCGGGCATCCCGTCGTTTCGTTCTCACTTGTTGGAACCTCACGTGTGATCTGGCGTATAATTGCTTTCTTCACTTTGCACCAACCGGAGTTGTGTGGAGATCTACGAGCGTCGAAGTGCTGTTCGATGCCATTGCAGTGGCAGAACGCATCCGGAACAGTTGTAACGCGATACAAAACGGATTGGTTCGTTAGGGAATTTTGAAAAATAGAAATGATCGTTTAGTGAGAGGTAAACGATACGTAAACAAAGCGAGTGCAGGAAGAGTGATTTTACTTTAGCTTCCGTTTGGATGAACATTTTGTGTGTTTAGTTGAAAAGGAAATGGCACAGTTTTATGCAGCAAATGTGCTTTCGATAGTGTTGCATCTGCTGCTGGCTAACGCACAACAAATATCCATAGAGGAAGGTTGTCCAAAAGCTACTCGTCCTCATATGACACGTTGTGATCAATATTATCGCTGCACAGTACTATCCAAAGATGCACACGTTTGGGTTGCAACCCAGTGTCAGAAGGGACTCGTATATCTGCACAATCTCGGCACATGTGTCGTACCAGGTGAGTGGAACGTTGAAATGGGGAACGTTAAAATTAGGACACACCAGTCCCATGTTGCGTCTCAGATCCACGACTGCTCCAGTTCTGATGTGCGATAAGTGAAACTTGGCGCTGCTCTGTCCGATACGAATGCAGGTCATCTGACACGCCGGCGTTGGTTGGCTTTGTGCTAATGAATCGTGAAATATGATCAACACGTACAACACGGTAGCAATGATCGCGATGGGCTTGTTAAATGAAAGTGGTTTTTTGGGAATAGTCACAACTACAAATGTTTTTGCCTTTTTTTCTCTCGATTCCTAACAGATAACGATTGGGAGTGTGATGTTTCGGCTGAAAATGAAAAAAATCACAGCGAAGAAAATGTGTACGGGATCGACAATCTAAACGAACCATCATCAGCTGAAGAGCAGTCGAATGAAGTAACAGCTTTTGCAACGTCACAAGAGGATCGGACGAAATCGTTCAGCACCACACAGATCGACCAGAACGATATTGAATCCAGTGGTGATGGAAGTCCGGAACGTGTAAATGATGAACTTCATACAGCAACTACCCGCACGACCAACACCTTTAGCACTAAAGCTCCCGCTCGCATAGTGACTCCAGCAATATCGCCGGGAAGTTTAAATGCATCACAGCTGGACTCGTTCCTGGCCTATTACGATACGCAGAATGCGCTAAAGCTCCAACCAGGGCAAACTGCTCCCAAAATGGACGAGAAGAACTATCTCAATCATCTGAAACAGATCGTGAACCAACAGAAAGAGTTAAACGAAATGGCACGAATTCCTAGCCACACGGATCCGTTCTCGTACGAAACTGTGCCGGTACATCAGCTCAGTAAAAAGAAAGAAGTGGCAATAGACGAGCCTTTATCGAAGCTTAATCTTTCACCTGGAATGCAGGACATTATAAGAAGCATTCTGGACATTTCTCAAAAAGCGATTGAGAATCAAAAATCTCCTGTTACTTCTTCTGCTTCAGCTTCGGAAGTGAAAGATCCAGTTGTGAAACCTATATTTATACCAATATCGGTAAATCCTGTTCCGGCACCGAATGTACAACCGCCGACGACTACTGAGCAACCGTTCAAAGATCGTTATCCGACTTCATATGGTTCGGGTTTGGTTGGTCAACATAACTTGGGACCGAATACGGTTCACAATAGCTTCAGAATTCCCAACACGAATGATACAACGTTTAACGATTTTCCACAGCAAGTGTTGTACGATGCTTACGGGAATAGGTATGTGCCAAAGGATGCAACTTATCAGTCGATGCCATTAAGCTACCCGAATGCTGTCTATAACCCTTACCTGACTCGATCGCCCTTATCATCCCAATTCATGATCGATTCTCCTTCGGGAACATTTTATCCTAGTAATAGCCTCACATCATCACTACGAGTGCCACCTTCAAGGTTTGCCGATACGCTGTCATACTTTCCCAGTTTGAGACCATCATCGCAGAGAATAAATCCTTTGGTACGGGATTATGACCGAACCGGTGACAGTATCGATCAAGTGAAGTTACTCGAATCAATTGAATCCCTTGAAAATGACAGCGGGCATGATGGTAGTTTGGAAAAAGATTTACCACTGCGGGACGTGAATCGCCACACGGTGGACTTGGATGATGAAGGTTCCGAGGAGGATAGTTCACACGGTGGTGCGGATAGTACGGAAACGAAGTATAAACGAAAGCTTTTTACTCTCGGCGACACAACGTTCGATTACGAGCAGTACAAGGACAGTATGCTCCCATTGGTCGATGCCAATCCGGATGATGAACGAATTTCCGTTGTGCTGTGCATGGTCGGTAGTCGACAGCCAAATAATACCGATTGCTTCAGGTACTACATCTGCAACCCACATAATGGTGTATTCCAGTCGTACACCTGTCCTCCATTTACGGCGTTCAACAAAAAATCTCGCATGTGTGATTTAAGCTCGTACAAACAGTGCAAGGAGTTGATGACACCACCGGCTCCACCGCGAGCACAACTAAAATCGCGCAAGGAACCATCCTCAAATAAACGTGTTAGCCAGATCAACCAGATCAAGCAGGAACTACGGAAGGCACAGAAGTACGTCGAACTGATAAGACTCGAAGCGAACAAGCTGCGACTTCACAACAGCTTACCTTCACCGGAAGGTCAGAAAGTAATTTTCCTCCCATCGATGAGTGGCAAAACGACGGTTGGTGACCACTTGAAAGTGAAACAAAAGCAAGTTCCCATAAAAAAGAAGCCGGTAACGGCAAAACCGGCAAGAAAGGTACCACGGTGCCGGCTAGAAGGACGTATGCCGGATCCAATGGACCAAAGCAACTACTACGTCTGCCACCGGAAGAGTCCGAACAAGTTCATCAAGCTTAAGATGGCTTGTCCGGCTGATCTGCTGTACTGTGCCGACACGCAGTACTGTACGCTGCGTACCAATTGCTGAGGAGGATTTGTTGGAGGAAGCGATACTTCTTAGGAGTACATTATTTATTCGACATCAATTATTTATTCAAGCTGCGGAAGGAGATATTAAAGATGTTATGTACATGTGTAAGCCATTTTGAAAGTGTCCGTTACATAGAGAGAAAGAAAAAGTTTCAGTAGATATCACAGCATGAATGCTTATCGTACTCGGCAGTCATTTTAGCAGATGTGTAAAGAAAAACTATCCCCAAACAATGCGTTGACTTTTTTCTAGTTTGCTTTTGTGCTAATGTCCACTGGTACCGATAGGTTGCAGTTATTTTTACTGTCCTGTCGCTATTTTTCTTTACACAAAAATGTCATAAACACACAACTTTCCACAGTGTATGTGTATGTGTAGATTTGTTCGGAACAGAAGCGACATTCCATTGTCAGCAAGCGCTGCCTAAGCTTGGTAACCGGTGGAAGTAACGACAGTGGAAAACAATTCACCGAACACAGATGCAGCTCGGTGCAGATTGCAAATGCCACTCGGGAAATTGAACCAAAAACCCCAACCCCACTTTTACCGTCTGCTCTGGCCGCCTGTTCGCAGTGGCGGATCAAGCTTGTCGGAGGCCCTAGGCGGAATGGTAATTGGGGCCCAAAAAAGTATAGTCGAACTGTCGTGAAACTGAATTTTGAAAAAAAAACCGAGAATTTAAATGATTTTAAAAGTGCTGACCGGGGGGGGGTCATTTTTGGAGGCCCTTACTGTACCTGCTCGGGGCCCCTACAACCCATTCATAGCGCTGGGGCCTTGGCTGTGCATATTATTCCTTGGAAATCGTTAGTTCTGGGTTTAAAGGGGCCCCTGACAGGTCCACACATTCACAACCTCGTCACCGCCGAACCTGTTATCCATATGATTCTTTGGAAAACGTTCGTTCGTGGTTTTAAAGGGGCCTTTGGTGTTCGATAAGTAGTAGATGAGCGGGGGGGGGGGGGGGGGGGGGGGTTGGTGCTTCTGCTCGGGTTCCGTTACGTATGAAATGTTCTGTTGTCTTTCGGGGCCCCTCCAAACGGCGGGGCCCTAGGCGGCCGCCTACTCCGCCCACCGTTAGATCCGCTACTGCCTGTTCGCCTGTACGGGTATAAGTCGTTATTTTATAGGCCGTTGGTGTTGCAGTCACACCGGGAGGTGCAGCGGTGTGGTGTGCGATGAACAGCACGAGTATAAATAAAGCATATTTAAAATTAAATGTATATTCCCGGGGCTTTCGCCTGAACCCGTACCGAGACGGATGCTGGAAAACCTGGGGGAGGGGGGGGAGGTAGTTGAAAGGCGTACCTTATCTCTGGATCCGGCGTATCCCTTTATGATGTCATAAATCGCGCAAACCACTAAAGCTGTCACGGCCGTTTCCTTGCAGAGGATGGCAGCGCCGGCAAGCAGTACGGTGACGGCGAGTGCCAACCATTGCCGTCCGTCACCCCACTGCCGCCACCGGACGTGACGTATGTAGGCGAGCAGTGCCAGCAGGTAGAAGATGCACCCGGTCAGATCGGCCCGACCAACGACACCCGCCACGGCCTCGGTGTGAATGGGATGGGCCGCAAACAGTAGCCCGGTGATGGCCACCCCCGTACGGCCCACCGGAAGCAGGTGACGGGCCAGCTTCACCACCAGCCCGGTTGCCAGCGAGTGTAGCAGCACGTTGACCAGGTGGTAACCGAACGGTTTGAAACCGTCCACCAGGTAGTTGAGCTTGAAGCTGGCCACGCACAGCGGACGGTAGGAACCGTGCGAGCCCGAATCCACCAGCGGTGTGCCCCAGAAATCGTTCTGCAGCATCTGAGACCAGCTGCCCGAGCCGAGCACGTCCGGGTTGCCAAGGATCGCTCGTCTGCAATGAAGAGAAGGAAAAGCAAGACCAAACAGTGTATGAGACAGGTGAGAAAGTCAGCAAAAGAAGCGTGACGATGATGATGATGATGATGAAGGGGTGGCGCACTCGGTGCTTCCGGTTTGCAGCAGTGTCCGCACACCCAGTATCTAACTAATAGTGCACTAATGACGGAATCGAATTAGCAAAAGACGACGCGCCAGACGACTGCAATTGCATTATTCACATTCACGCGCCTTCGTACCTCTGAGTTCGATACAGTTCCTACATCCAGCAGCGACACCACCACTACCAGCACCACCAACAGGAACGAAGAACCGAAGACGATGGCGGCTGGTTTTACGCTCATGCATATTAATGCCTTTCCGACCGCATCTTCCCTCCATTTGTAGTCCCACGATCGGGTAGTTGGAAGGATTGCGAAGGCTCCTGTTTATTGCCAACACACACACTCACATACATGGGGTGGTCTGGCCGGATTGTTTCCTTACGTGGAAACTCACGCAAAGCGGCGCTTCGTCTGCTGTCGTGAAGCGAAACGACAACATTTATAAATTAAAACCATAAAGTATAATCCATGCGCATATTTGATACAATTATTTTCTCATTAGAAGCTTAGATCCACTTCCGTTCGGTGCTTTCTGGTCCAGAGGGAGGGGTGGTTAGGTTGCGTACGGGATGTGCTTTGGATAATACGCTTGAACACTTTTTACAATTCGTAGCTCGCGTTGGAATGATGGAGACAGGAAAGCACAATCGTCTGATTATGGTTCGTTTCGTAGTTTGCCACAATGTCTGCTATACAATGCTGGTGAAGCACACGCTGGTCTGTTTATGGAGATGGTAAACTTTGTTACCGCTGTTGGTATAAGTTTTAGTACGCCGTGCTGATGTGGTGCACAAGAATCGATAACATGGGCAGAATACTGAGTGTATAACTTTCAACGGTACAAAATGTGAAATCATCGCAGACAGTGAGTACAGCATGCATGCGAAATGGTCTTATTTCATACAGGACGATTCAATCGGAACAAATGTTAATACTTCTTTTAATATTAGCAACAACACGATTCCTCTATCGTCAGCTCTGTAGTGGAGTTGGCAATTGATTATGACCTCAGATTTGACCACGAATTTGAACATCCTAACAATATTTGATGACCGTATTTCAATTATGTTAGAAGTATTGAGGTTGATATTAAGCGAAGTGTGACTGCAGTAAGGTTAGACCAATGGATTAATTTCCTGAATTATGAAACTGAATTCTGGCAAAAAAATATTAATTTAGATATTATTCACTTGACTCATGCGGCAGCTCTAAAAAGCCTCACGACTCTTGATTGTTTCTTGAAACTGACTATTTAGAAATTTATACATATGCGTAATAAAGGTTTAATGTTAGGGGCACTTGTTTAAATATTTATTAAGATAAATGAAATGTAATTATATTCTATTCAAACTTTCTTCGACGCGACTTCCTCAATCGCTGCAAGTTTTGAAAGAGAGAACATTTCATTTTCCTTGATCACCAAGAACTTCAGGACAATAACTTCAACAACTTGATCTTTTCCTTCTTCTTCTCTTTGAGACGCGCTTAGGTGGTACGATAGAGTAATCCAGCTTCCTGACCATTCCCCTATTACTCCACCGTGTTGGGCTTGCACTAAAATGCCTCCAAGTTTTTCGAGATCAGCAACTTAGGCCATATGTCCCCAACGACTTGATGGACTTGTGAAAGGCCGCAATGCTTATCTTCTCGGTGGAGGACATAAGGTATCCGTCCTTTATGCCCATTGTTGCCATCCACTATAGCAGCTCTGGAGTCTAATAAATCCACTTCTAGTCCAGTCTTATCCAAAGACTTTAAAAGAGATCAAATATTTAGTGTTTGACTCCCCGAAACAAGCAAAGATATGATAAATCACCATCGAACATACTTCGCTGACTGTGTGCACAATGGCTAGTAGAAATTATCTGATAAATCCATCAAATTGTGTGTGCACATAAGAGGATAACTGTAATAAACGATTCGGAGGTGGATTTACCACCACTAGACAGACCGTTGGTAGACAAAATCGCTAGAATCAGTCCATTGCTGTTTAATGCATACGTAATTGCGTATGTTTTGCATTTTGTTTTGTGTTTTGTGCATGCTCTGGCAGTGGCAGTGGCAGTGCTGTACATTATTAATACATCCCTGCAAGTGATTGCCATCGCGATGCCATTATATTGCAAATGCCGAATCGGTCGAACCAGCTACTGTATCTATGCAGCCGTGTGTGACCGCATTGTTGCACTCGCACGATAATCCGTCCGTTAATATCGCTGACAACGAAGCCACTTATCCAACGCCAATCAACGGGCGTTCATCCCGGCCACACAGCACGGCCATCACTCAACTTGGCCGCCGCCAGTAGTAGTAGAAGTATAGTAGCAGCTTGGCGCGAAATATTCATGATGATGAAATCGACGTTATCGGGAAATGGGAGGCACACAACCCAAGCGCCATCGCAATAAACGCGCCTCTATAAACACACACACACCCGCGCGCGCACAGGGGCTCAAGCACTCTAGTGGAAGTGAAAGTTGAGACATTATGCTGCACAAAATGGCCTGCCTCTTCTCGGCTGTTCCCGGCCGGTTTCCACTGCTGTGTTGTCGGCGGTATGCTAAAACTAATCGATCATGCAGACTATTAACGTTCGCTTCCATTTCATTCCCTAGGCACCTTGTGGCCCTTTCCGTGTGTTGCCGTGTGCGTAAACCCGAGTGGTTCGATATTATCCCGTCCCGTGCGAATGGATATGCAATTTTGAAATGGAGCGATGAAACAGGCCGGGGTATCGTATCCTTCGAGCGATAAACCACAATGCCATCAACTTTCGCATTACGATGGTATTGCCCACACCGGACCAGCCGCGGGTACCCCGGGTTAGCCTCCGTACGTTCGGATGGTTGAGCGAGTAAGCACACTTGCATGGGATCCTCTTTTCGCTAACGGTACACATACAAGCATTCCGGCACACTGTACCAACGATCAATTCATCACCCTTCCATGGTTGCCATCCTTGGTGGATGGTGAGTTGATAAACATATTTTATCCAGCTCACCGTACATTGACGCCTTGAGTCTGGAAGTAATAATGGTGAGCTGCCATAAGCCGATCTGAAGGGCACCGTACTGGCAACTGGCATATTACTTTCCCGCCTGTTATGCTGTTCATGCAAAATGAGCAAGTTATTATATTGTGCATTTCATGTGCAGAAACGTTCACATCGGTTATGGGTGGTGTTGTGGTGGTAGGAAGGTTTAAGATTTTATTGGCTTCGGTTCAGCCCGCAACAAGGAAGAACAAATCTTTATACGTTACTTTTGAAACATTGTCGTACACAATGGGGTACTTTTGCTTTATGTTTTATGTAGGTTGTTGTAAAGGAATTTAGCTACCGAAAAATGTGCTTCAAAATGACATTCAGCAAGCGCTTTGGTGCTGCTACGCGGAAACCTTTACGAGGCGGCACTGCGCGTTCCAACGATGGTTCATTCTGTCAAAATTCCTGCCCCGGAATGTGTGATTGAAATAGCTCACCTTTCCCAACAGACGCTTGACGCTTGGTCTTGGAGAACACCCGTGAGGGCAGGAACAATTTCCCTGCTGGTCAGAGAAACTTGAAATTTGCTTGTCTCTGTCCTAAAACATTCAACAGCAGCGTGAAAGATATGTTTACACGTCCTCCACGTTACGGTAAACAGTACCCAACATTCCATTACTACCGTTCCGTACTCCACTTCTGAGAAAACCCCAAACTGGGACGACATTGCGATTCAGCGAGCTTTCGGTTGCTTGAATTGAACGCGTATATACGCACATGCGATGGCTGGTGGGCGCACAGAACACAATCAACACCGTTTGCGCAAAACCGTCGTATCAAGCGGTTTTTGACGAGGGCGACTTGAGTGATTGTGGACTTTCTTCGCGTTTTCCCACACGCTGGTTCTGCCCTTTCAACACAATGGATGGTTGATGGCGTTCCAGTACGTTATGTGGGAAGATGCGAAAGATAGCGTGGCAAACGGAAAACCACTCACCAAAAACGTTACGCGACCGAGTGCATTCCGTCGGTGTGAATCCGACCATCGCTAATTAGTTTCCAAGCCGTCGGTATTGTCGCGCTACGGGTTATCTCCGGCCCGGGGGTTTGTGGTTTTCAATCTCGATCCACCGTTCTGGTCGTCCTTTCGACAGGGGTTTTTTGGGTGAGCAGCGGGACGTGCACCGGGGGGTCAACGTAGAAACCACAACCGGAAATGCACTATTTCAAAGAGCGACAGGAGTCAGCTTGAGTTGAATGGTTGACCAAACTACCACCGGAACCTTACGGGCACGGGTTTGATCTGTACGGTGCGATCCTTTCTCATCCGCGTCCATCATTGTGCACTCGGATGGAGTGGACCGTATATTGTCGTTTTGTTTGTACGGAAGAACATTGAATTACCTCCATCCAACTCCATCCAGCTGGATGTTGTCCCGTACGGGTTGTTTGATGTTTTCGACTCCGTGTGCTTACAACAGTACGCGCATTACATTATCAACATAAATCTTTCTTTGCTCGCTGTTTGTCGTTTGTCTATCCCAGAGCGAGGGAGTAGTAAAGAACGGTATGAAGATCTTTTCGGTAGCAGGGAAATAAAAATTCAATAGACATGAAACAAAGAAACATTGCTCCACGTTACAAGAACGTCAATGAAAAATGGGTTACAAGCATCATGGAAACGTTCGCATCACGATGCAACTGCACTGCACGTTGCCACTGCAGTTCCGGAACACTCTCTTTCGTTTCGCGAACGAATGACGGTGACCTTATGCGGGAAAGTTACTTTGCCCAAGACTTTGTTACCAGAAAGTGAGACCATATTGTACAATAATGCCGACGACCTGAGTTGAATAAACAAGAGTGAAAAAAAGGAAGGAAAAAAAGCAAGAAACTCCAAGTCCCGGGCAAGATATATTACGGCATTCAAGATTGCAAATAAATAAACACAATCATATGCTTTTTTCCCGGTTCTAGAAGGTAAAACGAAGGAAGTAAAAAATAACACTCGAATAGCAGTTGAGCAGGAGACGGAGATTTCTGGAAAGTAAGAGCACCCGGAATCCAATCCGTTGTTGAAAAGCTTCAACCTGGGATGAAGATTTTTTTTCCCCGCAGGTTTGCTCAGATCGATTCAGGATATGGTTGGTGTTGGCACAGGATGTAACGAGTGGCAAAACAAAAATCCCTTCTGCAGAGGTTAAAGCAAAGGAAATCCCAACTTCCTGTGTCGTCTACCTCGTCGGACGCTTCAAACTGTGGCTGAGCACGTGGTAGATATATTTTTGTACCTGTTCCATTTCCGGTGTCGTAGACATGCTGCAAGGTTGGATTTACCTTAAAATTCACAATCAGACGAAGAGGGTGAGAGAAGGGGAAGAAAGAGCTTTCAGAAGGAAAAAAACACATCCTCAGTTGAAACGGATGTCGAAGCTGGAACACGGACACCAGGATGTTTGCCATATTTTGGAGTTCGTTTTTTGCTTTCCCTCTCCATATTGCTCTTGGGATTATTTTGCTGGATTTCGGATGGCTGTGGGTTACATTTTCGGGTTAGTGTACAAGAGGCGAGTGAACCGGATTCAGCTAACGTTTCCAAACCGGACGGAACCGAGTCTGACAAGGTTTCCCGTGGTCAAAACAAATGCTTCGCAAATGGATGGAAAATTAGCACCCCGGGTATTTGGGGTGAGTATTGTTGGAAAGTAAACAGATGGATTTTTTTTCCGATAGAACAATGCGGTCCACATGTTTTGAGGTTAGGATTTTACACTGTTACCAGATCGATCGATAGTTGAACCTTAAAGACAATGAATTTTGATTTACTTGGGACATTTTAAGAAAAAATAATATTTAATGGACGTACGCTATAATGTCAAAATGACATTTGTTTGGGGGTCGTATTACAAACATCTCGCAGGCACTTAAGTGTGCCGGGGGTGTACTTAGCCATTAAAGCTTGAACCATGCTGTTGTTGTGTGATGGCGTCTCGAAAAAAGAAAAACATCATCGACCACTATTGTCACCGGTGTTTGCTTACAAAATCGAGCATGAAATATCGGGTCCCGGTAACGTCGTGTCCACTTTACCCTCTTAGTGGCGTAATCTAAAACGTTCTGGCCGTGATTAGATTCCACTCGAAACTGTCAATGATGCATTACGGTGTAGTCCGTTTCGATGGCTTTTGTGGGTGTGTGTATGTTGTTGCTTCTCGTTCCCTTATGTATTGCCCTTTCTTAGTTTAATGTTTCGCATTGCGTCCCTACCGACAGTCAAACAGGGATGGTCATTTTTGCTGTCTAATGTTGGTGTCCACGGTGAGCTTTTTACGGGGGAGAAGAGAAAATAAGAGACGAACAGCAGAAAAGCAATCCCCCTGCAATGACTTTCGGGAGACCCGTCAGGCCATTTCATGAAGCTAATAGTTGGCCCATCCTTGAAATCTGGTTGCTGTTGTCCGAGAAAAGAAATGGGACTTGGTCGGTCACGATGGTACGGTGGCTGTCAAATGCAGTGAAAATGAAACGCTATAGGCTAAAGAGGAAGGCAAACAAGATTTATGGAATAAGCAAACGCCTGACGGGACATTGGACGGAGCCCATTTTCTCGGGCTTTCTCGCAAGATGGAAGGGTTCTTCGTCAAGTGTAAGATGGACGGTTTATTGACCAAGCTGGAGGTAAATGAAGGTTGCCCACTCCCCACGGCCCCGGTCGGTGATATGAAAGGGAAAAGATGAACCAGAGTTGAAGCTGTCGTTTGATAATGATGCTCATAAATCTGCCACCCTAGCGTCTAGGCAACTCTAGGCGATGGTCGATGGCGAAACATGGCAAGAGCTTTCGTACGGTGTACTACATCCGAACGCTTCCTGTTGCTTGGTTTCGTTCGGTGTTTGTGTGGTTGGATTTTACACCTGCCCCTGCGAGTGCGAGTCGCTCGAAAAGTTCTGAAGGCATACCTCCTTTTCCAACATCTTGAACCCATGGGTCGTCTCATCGTTAGAAATCGTCTAACGAGTTCTTTAGATGCTTTGGTTGCGAATAATGATGATATCTTGAACGGATGCAAACCCCCCGTCACCTGTTTTCCGACGTAACTCTCACAGGCTTCTCAGGAATTCTTCCGGAGACGGCATAAAGAAACCGAAGATTTGCAACCCGAAGCAGTGGCATGTGTATGTATGTGCAAGTGGGCTGTGGTTACACATTAAGAAGCTTTCACACCGACACACGCTAGATCCGTCTGCACGTCGAACCTTTTTGCCAAGGATAAACTGGCCAGATTATGCTGACCGAAAGATGCACCGTATATCAGTACACAGTACGCAGATTGATATACAGATAGGCAAAGGACAGGTACAGGATAACTAAAGGTAGCTCTTCATGCTTCACCAGAACAGTAAGTCAAATGTGTAGCATAGTCTTACCGGCAAGATGAATCGTAGGAATTAAAACGATAAAACGTCCGCTCTCTTCTTGCGAGAAGAATCCGGTGTGCACAAATAGCTTGATTTATTGAGGAGTTTTTGAAGCAGAAATCAACCATATTACAGCATCGACATTTGCTTGCTTTGGTTGCAGTAGAGTAGGGCAGTGGCATGCCGAAGATAGGAAGGATATGGTGGTGATAAATGAAGACTCCCTTGGCTGCTCTGGTGTTGATCGCATGGGGATTTGTGGTTTAGAGAAGGTCTGTTCGGTTTCTTAGCTTTTATAAGTCTTACAGCGCAATGATGAAAGAGTTGAATATTTTGTTACTGCGCTTTGAAATCGATTTTGTTTAGTATTTTCATCAAAAAATAGTTGCAATGGATAAGAAGTTAAAACTAAATTAATGAAAAAGACAGATTAAACTATGTCTTCAAAAACTTCCTAGAATCTTTCAGAACAAAATTGTTCATTTGTTTGTATGCTAAAAGAAAATGAAACCTCAAAAGATAAAAATGTCACTCAAAGAAAAAAGTACGCCCGTCACTAATGTTAGGAAACTTTTAATTATGTAGTGTTCTCTTGGTTTTCATTGGAAAGTTTTCTTTTGCATTTTTCCGGGAAGCGTAAATTTGTTCCAAAAACTTTCCACTCAGCTCTTGTTTCATTATACTGGAGGAGCGGTGTATTTTTTCAAGAAACGGGAGAATAAAGAGAATTAAATACAAATGTGCATATTCAAGGAACAAGGGTCGTAGAATTTGTTTCCTTTTTTTCGCAATCTTTTGTGAAATTCTTTAATTATTGTTATTAACATATGTTGTACAATATTTATTATTTATCAAAATAAAAATCAAACATCCTCTTGAGAACTTGAAAATGGGTTCTTTAATTGATACCGGAAAAATTAACGATAAATTTCAACCACGATCATCAAGTGCTCGGCACAGCTGCAAGAGCTTCTGTCGAAATAATTTAACCACTCGATAAACTGGTGACAGAAATTAAAAGCATCCATCACTGCGTTGGGTTGGAGGGATTCGAAGCAAATCAAGTTCATCTTTCCCGTTCCATTTCGATCCGATTTCCGATCACGTGTTTTTACGCTCAATTGGACTTGGCCGCCCAGGAAGCTTTATTCTTGCCAGCACCCCCAGTGTACTGGTGTTCTCTTTTCCCCACCCGACTGAACCATCTTCGTTGAAGTAATTGAATTTCTAATTATTCGCAAATTAATTTCCGCGTCCTACTGCCGGCAAATGCTTGTTTGCCCGGTTTTCAAGAGCGAAAGGACACCATTAAAATTCTGAAGAATAGCAGCGAAACGATTCGAACGGGCTCTAAAAGAGAGTGAATGAAGTTGGATATTGAAATACTGGAAAAAAAGACATTCAAAGACGTTTCGTCCAGATGGCCGTGACACATCTGGCTGAAATGGGAATTGAAGAACAATTTCTGAAGAAATCCATCGGAAATATAAAGTGGAATGTACGCGGATGTCAGTACCAGACCGGTCCAGTGCGAAATTTGTTGCCAGCAAAGAATTTAATTTAGTTTTCATTAATTGGATTCTGTGTGTTTTTTGTTCATTCTTATTTCTTTTTTGTTTCGTTATATTTGCTGCTTGAAAGCGAACATACATTGAACAGTAAATAATTAAATTGTAAGCCAAAGACGATCATGATTAAAGCTTAACTATGCTAATAATTTCCCACTAACCAATATGCACCGAACAGGGCATTATTAAAACCCTCTTTACGGTGTATATTTTTCATGAAAACCATCACGATGAATATGTCCAAAGAAATGGAGAGATAGGCAAGGGATAAGCGTACCTCATTCTTCCTGACACCATCATTTACACCTTGCTTTCAGCTGCCTTCCGTCAGCTCCAATGCCATACCATAGGGTCAACCACAGGATCATATTTGTCCATATAGCTTGCAATATAGTGTAGCCTTAATTCATTTTTTTTCTAATTCCTTTCTACTTGCTTCAGGTACGATGTGCATGGTCCGATAGGAAGAGATGCATTTTAATCCATCCTGTCTATCATCTCTCGTGTTACAAATTCTAGCGTGCACAAGAAAAACAAAAAAGCAGGAAGCAAGGAACTTTACCATTACACCACACTAACCTTTCACTTCTCATTTGACGTGACGTGAATCGAGAGTCAAGCTTACCGCAACAGTGTAGCTTCCTCATGTTGGGGTTTCTTTCTGTTGCTGCTCTACTGTCTGCCGTGTGAATGTACATTTATCCTTGTTGGTGTTGCTGTCTCATGAACCACCTTCACCAAGGCAAGGTTTCATATTTATTTCACTCGTAAAATTGCACCCTTTTGCATGCATGCGGTCAGATGAGAAATGGTGAATATAAAAATGAACAATATTAAAAAAGCACACACACAAAATGTACAACAACGTCACGATAGACATAAAGGAAGTTGGGACGGAATATGTGGTGTTTATGCAATGCTTTACATTCTTTGTAGCACTAGAATAAATTGCACTTTCTATTGTTGCATCTATTTTGCATTTGTCGAGCGAATGGGAATGCGTCCGAGCTCCGAAAGCCATTTTTTATATTGCTTAAGTTATTAAACTTTTTTGTCTAAAAATATGTCACAATCAAGTGGAAGCTTGTTGTTAATGTTTTTGATTAGAAGATAGAATTTTTTTTAATATTTATTCAATAAAAGTATTAAACGAAAGCTCTCTTTGTATGCACTTTTAAGTAATTTATAAACATTTTCTATTTTTCGTAGCATTAACTACACTACAAACTTAGCTCTGGAAGAACCTCTCACTTGACAACTGATGCGCTAGTAACGTGCAAAGCAAAGATGCCTAAAGGATGAGATTTTACGGTGCGAATTAAAGGTAAGCTTACCTCTTTTCTTTGGTACAGCCCGACTGCACGTGTAACACTACAACTAGGCTTCAACAGCAAAAGGAAACCAGATTCGATGAAGTGGCAAAAATTCCATCCCTTCTCTACCAGCAGCGCCTAAAAGCCAAAGCCTAGCTTTTCATACGTACACGAAACGAATCGACAAACGAATCTCCCCTGGGGTTTGCTGCAACAGCCAAGGGGGGAAAATGTATGCATATTGTGTGCACACACACAACTGTATGGGTGTATGTTTTGAATAAAAATATTACGAACTTACCACCAAGCTCAGATCTCCCGGAAAATGACTGATAAAAAGCGCCAGCCTTGGGCCGTGTGCTTACGGGTTGTGCAGAGAAGTTAAAACAAAAAACCACACTCCCCTCCCACACACAGATGCTCCAGGGATGGAAGAAAGCAAGGGTAAGGAGTAGGTCTTGGTTGGCCAAGAAACCAAGGGAAGCCGTACATGGTAATGTTGGAGAAATATTTTTTTTCTCCCTCGTTTCACTCGTTTCGTATGACTTGCTGATGGTTGGTTTGTTTGCCCAACGGTACAAGTGGTGATGGTTGGTGGACTCATGGAACTCGGTCCGATGTTTTATGTTTTGGGACAAAGCATACGTGCATGCTTTTTATTTCCTTCCTACCGTACCACCTCCTGTAGGAATGTTCTCTGGTAGCAGTAGTATTGTTGGACACATAAACAAAAGAAGAAAAAAAAACAGAAACGCAAAATGGTCGGAACGAAAAAAGGATATACAGTGTTGAAAATCAGGTACCGGTTGCTTCGGTGAAGGTACTCTTCAAACATTGCACGATTTTAGAATGCCAACCGACGTGAGAGCATGATGTGTATGTGTTCCGATGTGTTCCGTCGACACACGGATGTGCACGGATATTAGTGACAATGTCCGGAATTCCGATGAGACACCAGGCGCACCCATCACGAGGATGTCAGGAAGATCCTCTTTGCACGGGCAAAGAGGCAACCGAAGCTTGGGCCCTTTTTGCATGACGGTGTATTGTTTGCTTTACCGTACCAAAAAACCCTACCAGGGCAAAGCAAGCGTCACCAAAGGTGCTTAGCCGGCAAACCGGGCGCATGAACGACGAATATCAAATTGTTGCTTCATCCACACTCACACACCCTCCTTTCCTCAAGTGAGTGTCCGGTTTCTTTTTTGTTTTTACTTCAACCATATTTGCATGTGTGTTTCCTTCCCCGTTGTAGGGCTTCGGTGGATCGAGGGAACATTTTCTCTACCGTTGACCAACCGAGTAAGATGAGACAACAACGGCTTATGTGTGCGCAAAATGTTTCATACCCCCTTTTTTGAATTGTAACATTTTGTCAAGCCGAACTCCGTTTAGACGAAAGTCAAGCGAGAAAGTTGTAAGCTCTGGCATGAAGACTAGTTGAGTGGACGTTTTTTTTGTATGTGTGTGTTTTTTTTTGTTTTCGCTCCTATTGGGTTTTATTTCCATCGTTTCAAGCCTAATATACGTAAAATGGTCGAATGTCAAAGGATTAACACTGAAACGTGCACAGCGACACAACCGGCTTTTGGAACGTTACTTAAAGGGGTCACGTTAGTTTTTGTGCCGGAAATGACCCCGACGCTAATGGAGAGGAAAAATACTTCCTGGCGGTGAAAAGTATGCCCAACGGCTTTAGCAGTTTGTATGAGTTTTGGAGGAAAAAAAATTAGTAGTTTAAGACTAATGGGCTATCGGCATACCTTGAACCAGGTTAGCCATTTTGAATGGAAACCCGTTGTATAAACAGATTTTGCAGATCATTTTTACCTGTAATGAAAATAGAAAGAGAAAGAATAATTAATTATCTAGTACTGTGCTACTATAACTTCAATTAAAAAAAAATATTTAGTTCATTCAACCACCACAAAATGGCGCTAACGCAAATTCATCTTATTGCAAAATGGCTGCACCATACCCAGCCGCAATTGATAAAAGAGCAATTCGATATCACAAACGTAAAAAAAACAGAAAAGAAAACCCAATTTCTAACCGTTCCGTGAAAGCTTCGCTACCAGTTGTCTGCAATCGGTAAAGTGAAGCTGCAAAGCAACTTGTTTGATGCTAGGCACCAAACAAAACACCGTAGCCAGTGCCTGGTCCCGGGATGCACAAAAAGCGAGGTCGTATTTCTTAGCTCGGAGATGCGGGTTTCGTTGTTTTGAACTTCATCGGTAAAATATCCCCGCTTGGTCAACCTTTTTGTCTACGTTTGTGTTGCATGGAACAAAACAGGTAGCAAAACGATTGCTCCACCGAGCGGGATGGACTGGATTTCCAAGAATAGAGTCCTGGTTGGGATTTGATAAGAAACACCAGGCAAAAAAAAAAAACAGTAAAACCACACCTTGCTAGCAACACTGTTTACCGTGGTGGCCACTGTTTGCTGTACGTACACGTCTTCTTGTGCGCCCTTACTTGTTGAAACGGTGCGATGTTTTTGTTCCCACATCTTTGGCCATTTGGTCGAATGACCGGGATATCGTGCCTACATTCAGATATCAACAACTCGAAAGTGGAGGCCACGGTTTTTTTTTTGTCAGAAAGAACCAGAAACCAGACAAACAACACAAGATAACAGAATCCACTCGAATGGTTTCGCCGACAGTGTGTGGAATGTTAAGGATCGAAAATGTAGCTCCTAGTGGAGCTGGGAGTCTCCAAGTTCCCAGGTTCTTTTAACCGGTGGCTTGATGTTTGCGAAGTGAATGAAACAAATCATCTGTTGAGCATTCGTGCGAGCTTGGTTTCCAGTATTTTAGATCCGCTTTGTACTGTTATTATAAAGAAAAAAAGGAATGACTTGAGAACGACTTTGTGCGTTATGCTCTATACCGACGTTACCCTGGTCAATAATAGACAGTGTAGTAATATTTCTTTAAAGAGGCCACCCGAAATTGTTAGTCTTTTGTATTTCTATTCACTAATATCAATCTACGGACGGCTCGGTGACGGAGATGGTTACGACGGCGGTCTCTACACGACAGGACCGGATAACAAATCCCATCTGAACCGATCACCCGTACGGCAAACTAAAAACTCTCGTGGGGAGAGGAATAAAAGGAGAAGAAAGTTTACTTTAAGAACTACTTTGTACCGAAATACGATATTGAATAATACTATATAAATGATAACAAAAAGGATGTAAAAAATTCCTGAACTTGTAATCAATAGGAGAAAGAGCTAATTTTAGTTGCCCACCATACACAAACAGTACTAGACGAATGCCTTTTCTAGTAGGATATCAGTATCTCCTTAAAACCGAACAACCATAAAAACCTTGTAATCCTGCAAATCATAAAGCCAATTCCTTGTCACAACAATGGCAAACGGAATGTTAATCCTTGTAAAGGAATGGTCGCTCCTGTCGTCGAAAGCAACAACAGCCATAAAATATTTTCCCCATCAATTCTCCATCTTCTCGCTAATGTTGGCGATTAAGAATTTGTTATATTTTTCGCCATTTGTCAATAATTAGCTCCGTTTTGGCCGGGCTTGCCGTCCAGCCAAACGTGGACGATAAATCCTTTTTACGATTTCTTAACGTCGTTCATTCATCGTCCACAAGGGTATTATAGTATCGATGGTAGTGAGTGGTCTTTCTCTTTCCCGCTGCCAACACCTTGTTTGCTCTCTTTCGATGCGGCTTCCACGATGGCCCTATGTCTCCGGTTGCGTCAGAAGCCTTGTAACAGGATTTGTGTAGAAGCACGTAAAAACATGAGCAGCAGTAGCTATTCGATCCATCGCCATCGTCGTCCGTCAATTATGGCAGTGAAATGGCTTCCATCGCTATAGCGCTTAAACTGGACGAAACCGAGAAATGTCAGAACGCACACATTTCATATATGTTGGGCTCGGTTAAGCTTACCAGCTCGTCCCCACCCAGTCCGGGGACTTCCAAGTGCGAAGACGCCGTCCTTATCCTTGTGGTTCATAAATTTTACTCATCAATCCGAGAAACCACACAAGCCTCTAATCTCAACTAATTCGGAAGAAATCCTTTCCGTTAACCCCTCCAAATGTGCTCACACTGTTGAGGCGTAAATCGGCTCCAAAATTGTGTCCAATTTGCACCCATTTCGTCCACTGCTGTCCGCGGTGGGGTAAAGAAAGACGTGTGGTTTAATGGCCAGAGCAGATGAAACACGAGTTCTCCGAGATGCTTCGCCGAAATGGCGAGGGGCTTCAATTTACGATAGCTTTAGTAGGCAAACGCGTAACGGTGAGTAACGCGAGTGCCTTAATCCTCGTTTATAGTACAATGTCCAAGGGCTTTCTTTATCGCCTAGGATACGATCTAGAAGAAGTGGAAGGGCAGTAACAAACAAAAAAGTAAGCAACGAAGTGCTACAAGATAATACCCATTCGGGAAATTTTATTGCCTGCATAACTCGTACCAAATAATTAGAAGCAACTGCCTGATGAAACATCTTAACGAAAAATTGACCAAACCACTCCGGCTAGGGAGATTGCTCATTAATTTGCTTTACCAAAAAAAAAAAAAAAAATAATATTACCATCAAATGAATCTCCTAGAGCTCGCACACTTTCACAGTGGTGTAAGATTCCATAAAATGAAGGCAATTTTCATCAGCTCCAAATAAGTCCACTTTCAACACGGCAGGGTATCCCAATAATGATGCAAACCTATGACGAGTGAGTTGTTGATCCGGACACTCCTTCGAATTTTGGGAGGGCAACTGTTTTGCGGTTCATTATGGAAGATGGTGTCTGGCAACGACAACGCTAGAAAAGGTGCAAAAGCGAGGCACGTCCACTCTATTCCATAAAAAAATATCCGCCGGTTCCAAAATGACCCCCCCCCCCCCCCCCCTCGGATCGTAGACGATATACGCTATATTAGGCGTCAATTTTCTTCAACCTTCCTTGTCCTTTTTCCGACCATCGTTGCTTGAGCGTGTATATTTTTCCTTATTTTTTTTCGTTTCAGTGTTGATGAGCAGAGACGATAATGAAGATGATGATGATGATGATTTCGGTCGTGGTAACGTGCGTGGTCGTCCTCCAAAACAACTCTGGTTTAGTTGTTGTTTCCGTTTTTCGAAGGAAGAAACCCTGGATGGCATCTCCCGTTGGGTAAATTGTAGAAAATTTTCGCCTCATTTCAATTGAAACATCAACAGTGCTCTACCCGAGACTGCCGAATGCCTTCGAAATGCTGGACGATCGGCTTCTTCCGCCACAGCAAAGCTAAATTTGTGGGCAAAATTGATGAGCGTAATGAGATTATTTCTGATGGTTGTGTTACACTGTTGTCGTCCTCTGTCGGTATTTTTTTTTTATTTTTGGTGCCTTTCCTGTGATGCTATTACACTCTGTTGGTTTTTCTACAATAATACAACGCATCGCATCCGTGCCATTTTAGTGCGTGTGGTTCCATCTTTCAGCCAATGAGCCAACCGTTGCTGATGTGCCGTGTCGTGTTTCAAACATTAGGTAAAATGCGTTGCCTAATGGGACGGCATGAAATGCTATCTCGACGTGCCAACGAGAGAGATGCTGCGAATCGCTTCGTGGCCTGTTTTTTTTTTGCTTTGTTGCTGTTGGTGGTGCTATTACGTGGACACCATGACCACGGTTGTCCAGCAGCAAGAATTGTGGTTTTGCGTTCGTTCGTTAATACACACACGCGCTGCTAATCAATTTAATATCATGACCGTGGTTGGTTTTTACTCGGTTATGGGTATTTCCAGCATTGCTGGTTCATTTCGCTGATTATCGTTAAATTTTGTGTGGTTTTTTGTCAATTTCACCGATAAACCGGCGAGTATTACGTATGAAAAGACATTACTGTTAGGAAGTTTTTTGCTATTAAATTAAAGTTTATCATTTCGAGCTTGAATAGGCGAACAGAAAGCTTTTGATGCGATGCAAAATTAATGATGGCATTGAATAAATCTTTTTCAAGATTTCTTAAAGCAAGCACACAAACCAAACGGGATTGAAAAACTAAGTACTTAAGAAGTTTTTTCATTAAGTTTGTTAGCCATTTCATATTCCACTTTCACTTTTTCTTTCTACCCGGCTCAACGACCCTTTTAAGTCTAAGGATTGAAGAGAACGTATAGATCTCAATGAGTAATAAGTAAACTAATAGGCAAGGAGGATTTATACAACGAAATTGAGAACACTTTCCATATAGTTATTATTTATTTGTTTATTTATATATTTAATTATTATGGCAGGACATTTTGCCGTATTGTCAGCCTGTAATGAAAGGCTGAAGAGTGCAAAGTTATTATTACCATCACATAATGTTTGATTTCAAAAGCATCATTACTTTCCGATTAAGTCACTTATTCTAATTGCTTCCTAGAAATATTTTATATTTTTGCTGCATATATTCTTCGAAAGGCAATTCATTGTGATTGTACAGCAGATAAACGAATACATTGATGAAATGGCCAGACTTCTAAGAACAGTGGTATCGTTTTACTTTCATTTGAGTTTTACTTATCTTTTGTGTTTCAGATACGAGCAGTGAAATGGTCGTATCTAAAACTCACTCAAACAGTAAGAAAAATGATGGCACTTGTGAAGTCATAATAACAAAGATTGTTTTTTTCTGCATCCCATGTGTATCGTCTTAAAAATCGTTTGTACAGTTTTGTGGAATGTCAGATATAGTAATTGAAGATATAGCTGTAAGAACTCATCAGTTATATACAAGATTAAAATGATGAAAATGAAAAGCTAAAGTAGGACAAACACATGAAAAAAGTCTAGGCATTGTTGCAAAATCTGAGGTTTGTAATTGTAGATTGATTAATGGGACAATCAGAAAATGCGTAAAGCGTTGAGTTATGGAGTCTGTAAACTTCATGTAATGTAAATCAAACCCGAACCATCATTTATGTAGTGTGTTCATAAGGATATAATTTACGATTATGTTTGAAAATACGAACATGTTTCACATTCTTTAAGCTTGAGTTTAAGTTCGTTCTGTGAAAGGACATCACTGTTCGGTGAGAGATTATATTTCCCGGCAATTAAGCAGTATAAGAAACATAGTATCGAATAATCTCCACACTCATATCATATTCATCAACATTTTCATCTACTTCTTTTTAGTGAGAAAAAAATGAACTCACCACATTTTGTAGCAAACAAAAAGAAAACCCGCAACGATAAGGATAGTCAGGAAAAAGTGTGCAATTTCCGAGAAAGCTGTCAAGAATTTAATATCAGTCAACACCACACACTGACAGACAGCTCCAGTCCCCCCATTCAGTATGCGCAGCTTCCTCGTTTTGGCTTTGAAACTCGAAACGATTGGCATTGCCTGCAAACAGATAAAATCATACTGTTGTCAACTGGTCGCACACCGAAGGTACACCGTCCCGTGCTCGTTCGTTCCCCGAACCTGGGCGGGAAACCACACCCAACCACTGTGCGCCACTTGCACACACACACCGTAGTCAAACACACCCGAACGCTGCTGTGACAAGTTGTGACAGTTCGTCCTGGTTGTGGTGAAAGTCTCCGGCTATCGGGAGGATTATGATGGGTATCGTTCGAACAAATCGTCACCACCATTCAGTAGTCCATCTTCGACTCGCTATCGCTCCATTTTGCTCCGTATCGCCGCAGTGTAGTATTTAATGGAAAGCTAGCAGCCAACTCTTCTCGTTGGTAGCAGAAATGTCGTTACAAAAAGCACTTCATCCTTCCCCACGAGAATGCACCACCTTTTTGCCCGCTGCCGATGTTGTGCATCGCAAGTGGAACGAGACGAAAAAGCTACGCGCAAAAACAGGATGCTGGCTGTGGAGCCAAATAATCAGAAACCATCCACAGGGCGACGGGACGGGATCCCGGATCGTCATCGTTCATCCCCAGCAGCGATGGTTGTATGGTTTAGAAATTTTTAGCACGTAATAAATTATTATTCTACTGTTATTTAATCCACGCCAGCCATCACACAGCAACAAGCTTCGCACTGGCTAGCAGGCAGGCAGCTGACCGGTGCTGGTAAGAGACTCCGCTTTTGCGAACCAGTTGCCGTCATTGAACATTTTCCATGAGGTGGGGTTTTTTTCTCTCCCATTTCTCGCCCATTCATTCTTCTCCAATTTCGTTCGTCTTTGAGTTTTTCCATGTTCCATCCATAGACGGTCGTTTTGTGAAAGGATTCTTTCGCTTTCATTACTGCATTCGGGTTCGGAGGTTTTGGTGTGGTGCCCACTGCAGTAGCTATGTAGCAGTGCAGCTACAACCATGCTCGGTCGTTGCCGCTAATAGAATGGAAAGCAAACGGTACCAGATACACCAGCACGACCATTATATTAACGCGAAAAAGCAGCTTCAATTCATGCATCCCCGGGCAAAACCTCAGCGAGAAGTAAAGCGGAGTCCAGATATGAAGGAGGACACGAATACCGGTTGCTAAACCGTTGAGGTGAAGATTTTGCATAATGTAAGGAACGAAAGCATTATTGGATGCACACAACAACGAACGAAAAAAAAAAAACCAACACAAACCGGATCTTTGTAAAGAGCGGTGGCACTATTTCTTCTGGCCAGTGAAGAACTGTAACATGGGGTAAGAACGGATACCATTAGCAAACGAGACGAGCTTTTTGCGCGGACACCCTTGATTGGTTGATGGGAGGAGAGGAACGAGTTGTGGGGATAAAAAAGCGCATCGCCGACCATAAATAAACACGAAGAAGCTTAAATGAATCTAATGAAGTTCGGATGAAAAGGGTTTTTTTTTGTAAGTGACGTACCGTGTACCGTGTGCTTTTGTATGCCAATGGGCAAAAAAGGGAAGAAAAAGCTGCTTAGTTTTGCTAATACCAGCGGAGGAAGAAAGGAATATTGGAAATTGTAATGCGAAAACTGGTTATCTCATAGAGGAATGATTAGCCTTAAAGAGTTGTAAAACGAGGAAATCTGTGTTATTTGTTTGCATAAAAGAGGAAAGTCCTTTAATGTTGAGGAAACTGTATGAATGTAGTGTCCAAACGTAAAATCTCTTTGAAACAGAAATAAAACATGCAACATAACAATTTCACTCACAAAAAGGAGTGGTAAACAACTTACCACCAGAGTTCTACTTCAAGAACAACAAAATATATGTGTTTTTTTTTTGGTATATTGACCTCTTCACCATTTACTTACATCAATTTCTTATAACCAACATATTTGCTTATATTGAGAAGGTTTATTGCTACTTTCTGTACTTTTTTAAAACTTCTCTTACTTTGTAACCAACAATAACATCAAACCTGAGTTTGATGAAAAATGATCTCTTCTTCTCTCTCTCTCTCTCTCTCTCTTCTAGGCTTAGCGACCTTAGAAGTCTCTCTCTCTCTCTCTCTTCTTGGCTTTAACGACCTTACAGGTCACGCCGGCCATTTCTGGCTTACTAGATATATTTTTACCACGTAGCCGGATAGTCAGTCCTTTGCAGTTCTTTGGGGGGACGGTCCGGATGGGATTTGAACCCGGTCCGGCCGTGTGGACCGGCGCCGTTTATCACATGCACCACCGGGCCGCCCCAACCTTAGAAGTCATGTTGGCCATTTCTGGATTTTACCACGTTGCAGGATAGTCAGTCCTTGCTACATTGGAACGGTCCAAATAGGATTTGATGCCAGGTTTTGTACTGTGCAACCGGCGCCGTTTATCGCATATACCACCGGGCCGGCATCTTCTTATGTAGTCTGAATAACTCTAGACTGATCTATCTCCAATGACTCCGGACACAGTACTGCAACAGTACAATATTGAAATACCTTTTAACTCTGCAAAATTACCCTTCAAAATTGTGTTGCTTATGAATACTCAATTACACCTTATTTGATTAGCAGGAATTCATGTGAACACAAAAAACCACAGTTGAATAAATGTAATGTAAAGCGAGTGTTACAATTGCCCACAACGGTAAACATAATCAATCATCTATCCACCAACCCAATTGATATCGGAGTGTTGGTGGTAAATGCACTTGGGTAAAAATTAATATTATCATTAAGCAGAAATATTTAACTGCTCTTTATTATCTTTTACACACACACAAACGTACACACGTAAAATGTGGTTGACGTTGACCACCTTTTTGTGTTGCGAAAGCTGCAAAATATTACTCAACGAGTCAAATAAAATTTAACAACCGCAACCACAAACGCAACGGATGGAAAATGAAGAGAAACGATACAGAAATATGCGTGGCAGATGGAAATAAGTATCTATTTTGTTTTATTTTTATTTTTTCTCATTCACATTTTTTCCCAGTTTGCTTGATCGATCGTTATTTTCCATTCGATGATTTATACCATCTGCAATCGCACGTGTCTCTCACGCGCCCCCCTCAGTGTTACATGGGCGGCAAAACTGGTTCGTGTCCTTCGCTGACAAAGTGACAAACACATACAGCTTTACGCTTATACTTTTATATACACTAGGAGTGAGTGTGTGTGTCCTTCCTGTTCCATGCGTGTATGTCACAATGCTTATCGCACTGGAAAGCACATTATGTTGCCTAGCAAAAGGCTTTGATTAATGATAAACTTATTGATTTTGTAATTAATTTCAAAATGAAAAATGAGTCTCCACCGTGCGAATGTCTCCAAAAAGCCGGGGTTACGCATGTATCAGCGCACAATAATGATTAACTCGGTTGGAACTTGGCTGCTTGTGGGTGCCGCATACATTCATCACCGCAACTCCCAACTGAACCCGGTTAATGCTGTGCAGCTGATTGCAGGTGCCAATGTCGAGTGCATTGCTGTTCTGTATGCAGCATTCAACGTTTCTGCTCCCTTGTTGATCAATATCGAGGACGACCTTACGGTAGCATTTGCTCCATTGCATCGTACAGCACCGTGCACCGATGCGCTTTTATTGCATAAATGAGGTCAAACGTGTCTGCACGCGGTTGGATGGTGATGATGTTATTTTAGTGAATTGTTTAACTCACCGTTTCTCTTTAGCCAGTATGCAAAAGAGAGGTCAACCATTTCCAAACGCTGTTTTACATCCACCTGACTGTCACTTTATTTTGAAAGTGTTTTTTCATGTCACCGGGAACAAATGCACAAATAGCGGTACCGCATTCATACCACAGTGGAACGTACCTGGTGTGGTAAAGGAACACAGAAAATATGTTACCACCGTTCTAGATGGATGCACACATATCAGGTGTCAATAATGTCCATCAACTGGTGACAGACAAATTGTATGCACGAACAACGGATGATGGATGGGGAACATGCTATATATTGATATTTTGGTTGAGCGATATAACGTGAAACTCCCCCCATTTTTGGGGCCAAAGGCAAGGGCCACTAGCCGGGTGGGGCAGTAAAGAGCTAATAGTTATGTTTTAATGTTTTCCATTCATTCTTTTATCGTTCCAAGCGAACGTACACAATATGATGTCCGGTTAGTTAGTTTATTTTTTGTTTGTGGTCACTTTCAAACGAGCCAATAAAGAGATTAATAACTCCACGCACGTGGCTCACTGTGTAGTATAGGTTAATGGAGGGTAGTTTTTTTTTGGGGGAGTGATGAGGCTGGGATAGAGTATAATTGAATACAACGAGGTAGAATAGAGCTCATTCTATCGTCATGTTTTATGTACAGCGCATACCATTGTGATGTGTACGTTCAATGTGGCGCTTATCTAAACATTGATTGCTTTTTCACGTGAAACAATCACAAAACAAAGGGCTGTTTGTGTGTGGGAAATGGACTGTTGGTAAATAAAACGATGAACAACTGTATCAAACTCTTTAACGTCTGTTAGTGGTGAGCAAATTTAGTATTGTTTAATTAAATTTTATTGAAAGCTTTTGTTCTTGTTTGCATGTTTTTATGTGCTTCCCTGATAAACTGAGCGGATTGTGGAGAGTAATAATTGTGTAATATATTATTAATAATGCTAATAATGGAGTAATGGAATAGTACAAGTGTTTAAGTCCTAATAATCCTTTTCATGCAAAATTAAAAGCGTTGGTATTGCATAACTTTAGGCGCTTATATACTAAAACGCTAACCAATGAAGGAAAAGCCTAAGCAGGATTAATACACTTAAGCTAAACGTTGATTTGCACTCTTTCAAAAAATTAAAAAAAAAAAACAGTTTTAAATAACTGTAGAGTTTGTGTAAAACGGTAAACCATTCAGAATATTCATATTAAAATGCAGGATAAAATCGAGAAAGCAAAAAAAAGTTTCCTAAACCACACACTGCGTTGCATCGTGAGAAGAGGTTAAGCTTTACATTTGGCTTCCTCTATCTTTCGCTTCTTGCAGCGTGCGTCTCAATTTCCCAACAAATCCCACCAACTTACTCACCATCGGATTAGCAAACAACACATTTCGATTCACCCATTAAAAGCGTTGCAAAAGTTTTACCAAACCGAACGGACGGACGGGAACAAATTTGAATATCGGCTTACTGGACTCATTAGTTCGGAAGCGTTCCCCGGTAGGGATTAAAGGGAAACGGGCGCAAAACCTGCAATTGGACGCAGCTTTAGCCAGACGAGATGAGTTTGTTTGAATGGGGCAAAAATTAGGTCACCCGTCAAACAACTCACTTCCATCCTTGGAACGTCGTAGCGTCGAATGTCTTTCATCACACGCAGATTAAAATATTTAAATTTGCTTGAAAGGTATCTTGAAAGCTTGGAGGCAAAATTTTTAGTATAATGCTATAAAAGCTGTTCATATAATTTCACAAAAGTACAAATCAAAAGCCTAACCGGAATGCAATGTAAAATATTCATGATCCAGTGAAGGCTTGTGCGCAATTCCGTTCACCAGCAAGAGATTACTTAAGGGTTGAAAAAAAAACGGCTCACCAAACATTGGCCCCGATTCGATGGAGGGTAAAAGTTTTCGATTTCGATTACTTCCCTTTACTTTCCCTTCCTTTAAATGCCTCTTAAAGCCTTCCAAAAGCGGTGGAAGGTTTTCAGTTGGTGCAAAACAGAAAATAAAGTGTAGATTAAATCCGTCGGAATACATTTACGTTAATTCCGCACCACCCGGGCGAGCTTTTTACTTCCCATCCAAACAGGGAAAACAGTGAAGGAAAAAAGGCAAAAGAAGTAGAAAAAAAAACTTTAATCGTAAGCGGTTCTTTTCTTTCCTATTTTATTGCATTCTTGTACCAATGTTTTCTTTGCATTAAGTTTTTGCCTCCCTTCGCTAAAGTTGCTTTC
Organism: Anopheles funestus; assembly: GCF_943734845.2. NCBI lineage: Eukaryota > Metazoa > Arthropoda > Insecta > Diptera > Culicidae > Anopheles > Anopheles funestus. The sequence continues at coordinate 79,003,685 of NC_064598.1, read as the reverse complement.
GATAGGGGAAACGGTGTAAGCTTTACTACCCATACTTTAACACTTTGCCGCGACAGTAAACCTGCGCAGAAGCTTAACGTTGTGCAGTTTGCACAAAATCCTTAGCAGTTTTATGGGCACCACTTCGTAATCGTTTTAATTATCCTTCGAAGGAAGGCTTTTAAAAAAGTGGCAACCGACAAAATGCCATTCCTCCGCACCGAATGCTCCTTTGTCACACCGTTCCGGTACAAGTTGTAGATTACAGTAACATTTCCATTCCCACTAGACAGGGAGAGAGTATGGGAGGGTCTCTCTCCTTGGCTGTCGGTACCGTTGGATGAGGAACACAATCAGGAAAAACATGGCCGGACATAAATTTAATCAAATTACTTTGACTCATTTCTAACGCTAAACGGGGATGATATTGGCCCCACTGGAGTGTGTGTGTGTGTGTGTTTGGGTGTGTTTGAAGGTTGGGTTGACTAAAGGGAGCGACATAAAAGTGAGTTCCGTGCAATTTAGTTGTCCCCATCACCACCAACCACCGGCAGGCATTTGCTCCAGAAATTCTGGTTTTGCTGTAGGCTCCCATTTCTGGTCCATTACGTTTGATGAAATTATACGAATGTGATGTCGAAACACTCGGCATTCCCTGTCCGTACACTTTGCTCCTTTCATCCTTCTTCCCGAACCCGAAAGCGGGGGTTAAAATTAGTGATCATAAAATTCCATTTAGTTTCCTTTTAATTGAATCGTCCACCCGGTTGAACTCTAGCCTAGGTGCGTCGTAACACCGGATGAATGGATTACACAAACAAAACAACAACAAAAAAGTAACATCAAATAGAGGGAGGAAAGAGGGAAAAAACACACATACACACAAGAGGATACATGGCACGGCGTCCATCGCCACCCGTCGTTATTAATTAAACACGCAAATCGCGCGATATTATCAATCAATTATAGAACGCTCCGGAACAGTACAGTGCGACAGTTGTCGTCGTCCGCATCGTCATAGTTGCCGTTTGGTGAGGGGCTGGCCGAAGGCTGGCTGTCCGGTTGGGATGGTGACTTTCAGCTGGCACGCAACAAAATATTTAATTTGTTTTAATGGTGGAGACGTGTTTTTCGAAAAATGTGAAAATTGCGGTTTGATTATTAGCCCCTCCGGGTCTAAATGTTTCTACGAGCGTTTCTGTTTGATTCTGTTTTTTCCTACATTGTTGTGGTGATGATGGTAATGGATTGAAAAAATATTACTATTTACCTAATTACGGTGCAGTAATGTGCAAAAGGGGGAGAAAAATCGTTTAAAATTTCATTTTAAACATTAATTGATATTAGATGTTGCATGGTATGCATTAATTTAATAGTTTAAATTGCTTTTAAAAGTGAAAATTATAACCGTAATTGTATTAATTCTGTTACAAGGAAAACATCATGAAAAAAATCTATACCAAAGTACAAAGTGAATTCAATCAACAACATAAAAAAACGACAGTAGTGAAAGGATGAGAAATAGATGATAAATAAAAAATCATCAATTTTTCCAGAAAGTATTAGTTGCTATAATCTCTTTATCTCTTTGCTATAAGAGACAGTTTAAGACAGATGAAGATATTTATATTTAAGTTAAGATTTACTCAATTGAATTAGGTAAACATGAAAAATGAACATTGTTGGAAGTGTAAACACTACTCCTTTATAACCATAATGCAATGGAACTGTTGTTGTTTTCAGTATGATAATTTTTAATCATGTACAATTTCTGCTTGTAAAATCCGTCAGTCATTTAACAGCTGTCCATCAAACTACTATCTCGTTAAGTTCTCCGTCCGCAACCCACTCACTGTTCCTCTGCTTCAAAAAAATAGTCATTATCCTTGAACAACTCGTACGAACTCGTTGAAACCTCGCTGTGTAGTAAAAAAAAGGTCCAATCATTCAGCTTAGATAACGATCAGCCAGCAAAAGGAGCGGGTTGACTATCGTTCAAACTTTTACGACTATTTCCATTCTCATCTAATGGTACAGGCCCGTCCCGGTACATGTGCTTCAGTGTGTGCCAAACCGTGGTTGACACTTTTTAACACTAGCGGGAACAATTTCATGCTTTGTTTCACACAAAACAGCTTCACAAACGAACTTCAACTGGGGAATGGGCAGTTCGCGATGTTTGCTTAAAATAGGCAATAAAAAGAGAGTCAACATCTACTCACAATTCCCCCCGGGGGGTTCCGACCATGTCAACCAGAACAACAAAAACCGGGCTCCAAATGGTTGACCAAATTCCGTTCCGTGTCACGGTTTGCAACATTGGCCGTGGATGCAATCGACCGATTTTGGATCCCAGCTCGGACCATCAAAGATTGGTGACGGTTCGCGTTTGCGAAGTGTCTCGAGGGAAATCAACGCGCAAAATGTAATCCACTGTCAGATTAACGAGCAGAAGCCATCAACCGATCGATCGGGTTGATCGGGTCAAACGGATACACCGGTGGACACTGGACACCGAGGACGTTTGTTTGCCATTTTGTGTTTTATTCGTTTTCCTCCGCTGGTTGTGTTGGTCGCTGTGATGGAACACAATAGACTAAGCCTGATTATGTGTTACAAGTCGTACAAATTTGAACAAGGAAATTCTAGCCCAAAGTACTCCCAAGGCTTAAATAATGTAACGCAATGGAGAGATACGTGGGCTACGGCAAATGGGGGTTTCTTCTGTCATCACAATAAAAAAAAAGTCTTCCGAACCTCCACACTGTTTTGCACCTCATAAACTATCGGAAAATCGTGCTGGTGTTTGTAATCAAATAACATTAACTTTCATTACTGTTCGCCACCTAAACAACAACTGTCGAAAAGTGTTATTGCTAATTAAGCGTTTGAGGAAATGTTTTTGCCTAATTTTCTTTGTTCACTAGTGTTTTTTATGTGTGTGAGAGTGTTTTTGTTCCGTAATAAAAATGGAAGCTATCGCCACTAGGTACGACTCACCTTAAAACTCGACTTACACGTCGGCGACGATTCAACACCCGAAGGGTTTGGCCGGTTCGTGACCGAAAGTAATGAATAATAATTTTACATTACAATCACAATTACGACTCCCGGTGGAGTCAACACTGTAAAGCCAACGTACCTGTCCGGTAGAAATTTCGAGACATGCTGGGTAGCGTGTCACTGACTTACGACAGTAAAAAAAACGAAAAGAAACCCCCATAGACAGAAACGTAAGTCCCTTGCCGAAATAAATTGTTAAATGTCCGTTGGACATGAGCCCGGAATGAATTCGAAACGTTTAATTCATCAGCAGCAGGGACAATGGCTATCGTTCGGTACGGGAGTTGTGTCTCTTTCGGACTCACGGCATACGGTTGTTGTCTATCTGCCAATTTCGTTCAACTCTCCCCGAGAGGCACATCTGTTTTCGGCAAATACTAGCGACACGCCAACGGTCGGAACAGGCACATTAGCTAATGAAGAAATTATTCATTCTTGCTGCCCGGTTTGTTTGACACCTAGCACGAAGTGGACCCTCTTCCCGAACAGTTGGACGCGGTGCGTCCTGTTGTCATCGTTTATACTGCTTCAGACGTTGGTCGCCTTCAGCTCAGGTGGTTGGCAAATATTTGCCTTATCAGAAACTATCACTTCGAGCCAGCACAGGACACAGACTCATCAACCAAACGACCTTCATTTTGAGGGGGTTGGTAATGGGCCAGAGACTGGGCACACATATCACTACCCTTTACCAACCCACCCCGAGCGCCACCAGCATCGTTGCTAGCTGGTTAATTACAAAAATGCTTTATTGCCCCGAACGACGGCCACCATCGATGGTGGCACCCATAACAATCAGCTTATGGGTGTTGTATTTCATTTTATTTCATTTCATTCACTTCGACACAGTTCGCCCTTCTTCGGTTCGTCTTTCGCTTTCACCCACGGCTAAAACGTAGCCATGTTCCCTATTCACGGCTAATCGTTTGGTAATGAACTAGCTTTTACTAGCATTTTCCTGTGGGCGGTGTACGGAAAAATTCGGTCTAATGAACGAACAAAACGAACAGGTGAACAGGTGGAAGGATCTTGCCAGGCCCGGTGTGGAGGAGTGAGAAAACAATGCTCTTAATGTTGTACAAGCGCCCGGCAGCTAATTTTGTGATCGTGCAAACGGTCCATCCGATGGTATGAACACGTGAAACGATGATGATACCGATAGTGATGCCGGGGATAATAGTAAACAGGTGACCTTTTGTTCAGGTGGCGTTTTTAGTTGTTGTATGTAATGTATCTTTGTACTTTTCTTGTACACAACAAAAGAGACTGAAGAAATTACTAGAGACAAACAAATTTATGCATTTTTATTGACTATGGTTAAAAACATTTTTCTATTTTTGATTTATGGAAAATTATATTTTCCATAAATATATATATTTTCATTTGGGTTTTAGCAAAAAGCACTTTTTTATGTGATGAATTTTATGTGATGATCAATCAAATGGTTTCATGGTTTTAATATTCATTTATTTACTCTTACTAAGTTTAAATACCACGATACTAAGATATATTGTGACTGGCATGATTTGCTAGAAATGATTTTTTACAAATTGATGTTAAATAGATATTCATACTTCCAAAAGTAAATGTTCGATTTTGTATTAGTTTGAGACTGATAAAAAAAGTTAAATTTTTTAAGCTTTCAGCACAAGACAAACAACATAGTACTAGGAAAAATATTCCTAATGAATTGGTTGTCAATGACGCGTCTTTTTTTGTGCTGAATATTCGTAAGTAGTTCATCTTATTACTAGTAATAATAATATTATTTGACTGATGCTCAAAAACATTAAACATGCCTCTTGAATCTTTCAACCTAATCTTAAATATCTGTTATGTGAAGTTGACGCCATTTTTTCCTCATCGAAAAAATGTGTTCCTCCCTGTTTTGCCACTGTGAAGCGATCGAGCTTCAAGCGGTCATAAAATAATTCAATATCACGATAACGAACGTTTTGATTACGAACAAAAATGTCCATCCTTCCCGACCCCTTATTCTTTCCTGCTTGAAGTCGGGAGAGGAGAAAAAAAATCATTTACAAAAAGTGATTGAAATTTTATGCATCTCGAGAGCGTCCCGCCGGCAATGATCGATTCCTTCCCCCTGTTGTCAAATGGATCGATTTTCCGTTAACGGAGCTTTCCAAAAATGTTCCAATTGACTGACGTTCACGTTCGCGTTAGATGAGACGGAGCGGTTGCATCGTGTCACCGAATAACGCGTCTCTCGCCAGTGTTTCCTGATGCAATGCACATAGATACTACGACTATCAGTGGTGAAAAAGGATTTATAAAAAAATGACATCACTCTATGTTGCATCCTTCTTACCGACCGAACTCCTCGCACACCCCGTAGTTGAGGCCGAATTTTTATCACCTTCTTTCCCCTCCCCTGTTCCTTTACTCGCTCGTAAACGGAATGAGCCCACGGGCTCACAAAGCGCGCCAGGAAAATGGCCATAAAACACACACACACGCACACAGTCCCACATAGGTATTGGCACATTTTCCATTCGGGAGATGGTTTTTGGGGGTTCGAATCCGTGTCGCATCGTGTCGCATCGTCGCACGAGAGTCGTGATGCGAGATTGTGACAGTTTTTGTCATTTTTACGCCCATCAACCTCATCGTGGCGCACATGTAGAACCGGTGGCAGCATAGTAGCCGCGCAACATAAATTCAAGCCGCACGCATACGTACAGTCGGCCAAATACAGCCATCAATGTGGTGGGTCTCTCCCGTACGGGTGGTTGGTAGGGCGATCATCGTACGTGGATCGTTTATTGAAGCTGTCAATCTACGCGAATGCACGTTGGAATAATAATGATAAGCGCGCCGGCTGTGACGCACCGACTATTCATATATGCATGTGAATGTCGATGGAATGTCGACCACCGTGTTTCCCCGTGCACACCACGCGGGACCGATTTTCATTCTTCCAGGGTTGCAGGAATCGCTCGACCGGAAATCGAATTGTCACCGTGGTGGTGGGAAAAATGGCAAAGAGAGTAAGGCAACAAACAAAAAAAAAACCCGCCCCACACAACCACCACTTTACAGACGAATGGAGACACGCTTTTATTTTTATTTCGCTTCCCTACCCCTTGTACACGTTTCAGGTCGGCAAATTACGACTGGCGTGATTTTTCGCGATGCCATTACCGCTCGATGTCATAAAAATGATCATCGTTTCTGTGCTTCCTTTTTTTGGCTGTTTTCCCCTTTGCTTTGCCTTATTTTGTGAGTCGATTTTATCCCAAAAAAAAAACCACCACACCACCACCGAGGTTTGATAGCAAATTGTGTACCCACCGTACCGAACGATAGGTAGGACGATAATAATCCTTCGCGTTTTGCAATAAACAGGTGACCGGATTATGTGCTCTATCGTTGTTGTTTTGTTTTTATTTTTGGGTTTCCTTTACCAATTTCATTTGCTCTTTTGCTTATTTTATTTGCGATTTTTTTTCATTTTTGCCCTATCGCTCACGACCAGCACGCTGTGGTTTAAGGATAATCCGGAAAATTTATGTATCGAACTGAAACATTTTGCACCTTTTTGTTTTTTGTTTTGGTAAGTGTGCCACTTTCATCTTATTCGTGAGAAATAATTGGTTTGGACATTGGTGACCTGGTGTACTCACTTAACTGGTAAAGAGTCTTGAATTACCTGGAAGGGAAAGAGAGAAAAATCGACATTAGTTTATTAGGGTTAATAGTTTTTTTTTAATTCTTTTAAAAAAAATTTCCTAAGGGCATTAGTTACTTTTCAAATATTAATCTTGCCATTTCTACTTTTTCTTGATTTTAGGTATTTTGTTCTCCATGGAGATGTTGTCTTTATAGAAATTTTCCCTGATTCAATTCGCACTGAGAGTCTGTTTTTTTTTTCATTTTGACCTTCAGAAAGTAGTTTAAAACTTGTGGAAATATAACAAATACCACTGTTATAGAATAACAACGGAGTCGGTAGTTGTTCACCCCTGACGTAACGTAACTGACAGTAGACGAGCGTGACGTTACCGAAGGGGTGACCGGTGCATTGAACGCGCGAAGTAACGGCCATCGCGGAGGTACCATTTTTTGGCGACAAATAGACGCTAAACCGACGCGGAAACAGAAGCAAATAAGACGTGAATTTTTTTAACGCCCCGGCTATACCCGTGTTTGCACTCGTGCGACGAAAAACGTAAAATAAACAAGTGTACCTAAGTTAAAAAAGTGCGTCGAATTATTTAGAAAAGAACGTTACTTTGTAACAACCACATCGTTTAATCACATCATTGAGTACTTGAAATTCATGGTACTGATACCAGGAACTTATAAATAATGTGTACCAGAGCAACGTTGTACATCACAAATATCCTCCGATACATGAATTGCTGATCTTAAGTAAGTTCTAATAATGTTTCTTGTTAATGATTCTATAGCATTATGTGTACGTTTTATGTCAAGCTAAGGTACCTAAGGGCCGGAAGGACTTATTCACTAGATCAATATCAACAGCAGATTCTTTGAGTCATAAATCCACAATTTCTGATGCTGATATTTATACTCTTCCAGCTGCTGTAGTGTTAGTTTAACAAAAATGAAAAATATTTAGATATGAATAAACATCAACAAAGTATGATAAGTAACTGCTTATGCAGCAAATTTCAAGAATTCTTGCCTGAAAATGAGGTTTCTTCTGCTTCTAAACTTCACCACATACGCAAGGAAAAGTCACGTATGACTAGGAAGGCACAATTAAATTGTGCTGGCGTACTTTGTGTGGGTTAATTTTGGTTTACATGCTTACCACAAATGTGTAAATCTAGCCTGTAAAACAATGTGAAGCCCTTAAAAAATAATATCGCTTCACCTACTGCCGCATGCTCATGCGCTTGTTCCTAAGGCATGATGCATGTTCTCAAAAGAAAAAGATATATTTACCAAAGGGTTCCATTACACACCACATTCAACCACACTGTTACCCACAAGACTGTGTGGAAGTTAATTCCACGACATGAAAGATGAGCCCCGAATGGCGCTACCGCCTCATTTTCAACCCCATTACACTTGATCAAACAAGGTGTCTTCTGAAACGTGAACAAATGCTGGTGTTTGCTGTTTGTCCAAACAACCAAAAACCGAAAAACCTTCTACCATAGGTATTGATTACAAAAACCCGTCTACTACGGCTCTTGTTTCCATCGGGGAAAAGTACACCGGAATCAAGAAAAAGGGGTATTCACATAAAGAAGAGAAAGCAAGTAAGGACAGATGGAGGGAGAGAGAGAGATAGACGAAATAAAAACCCGTATTGCACCATTTATGTCTTTCCTATGCGAGGGGGGTATCGATATTTTAACAAACAATTCTAAAGGACAACAATCACACCGCCCGAAAAAGATGGCAGACGGTAAGAAAATGAGGTGAAAGTTGTACAAGGATTTTGCAAAAGGCAAACGAAAACCTTTCGAGGGTTTTGATTGTAAAAAGAAGGGGGAAGTGGGAAACGGGAAACAATAACAAACATTTCAGCCAGAAAGGCAGGAAAGCCAGAACCACGACGGTGACAGTGGTTGCTTGCATCGACAATAATCGTAACCTGAGCCCGACCGTGTTTACGAAGCGAAAAATTTTGCAAAGAATCTTTGCCGCTAAGGTTTTCCTTCTGCTTCCTTTTTTTGAGGTGGAGTTTTCTTACCTTCTTTTTCCTTCCTTACACTTCCTTGATGCTTGCACACAAACAAGGAAGGTAAGCGTCATATTTTCACCTTTTTGGCGTTCGAACTTTTCCTGATGGAACGTCTTATCACGGCAAGTGCATCCGTGACCGTGAACGGGAAAAGGGTGAGACATTTCTTCCATTGAATGTTGGTTGTTGTTGCGAACCCCTTTTTACTACCTCCCAAAGGTGCACATCAAGCAGGGAAGGGAGGGCTTGAGGGCACTACCAGACACGAAACGTAATCATAATCAAATGATTGTTATCTCTCAACTTTATGAAACATTTTCGGCTTACACTGCATAAACGATGCTTCCCAACTTCCGACGCGGTACGAACCAAAGTGCACAGACAAGCAGACAACCTCGCCCGAGGTAAGCTGTGTGTTTTTTTTTTTTTTTTTTTTTTTTTTGGAAGATTGCCTGTGCAGTGTGCTGCCATGGTATGATGATTTTCCAAACCAAAAACAAAAAAAACCTCCACTCTACTCGGCAAGATCTTCTACTACGGGGAAACGAAACGTTGCGCCATATGCGCCATCCATTCGGTCACAAAACGGGGAGGCTTTGTTTTGTGGTGAGGAAAAAAGGGGTGCCCCGTGGTACACTAAATGCGAGATGCAGAAATGAGGTTATGTACCTTCACAAAATCGGGTGCCGTACGGAACCGAGACAGCAGCGCGAAACTCGGTCTATGCTCGATGTTTCTCGGTGGCCCGACTGGAGTTTTGTAGTGGGCGCGGTGGCGGGGATGATTACTTCTAGGAAATTATCTGATTTTCCAACCACTTCTGAGTGTTTGTGCTCATCCCCGACGTTCGGGGACGCTTCGATGAGAGGATAAACAACCAACGGGGAAAAAGGGGAGACGGATCATCATTGACGCCTGCCGAATTTGGGTTCCCCCCCCCCAACCCCCGCACCGTATCCATTCGTTCTTCCGGTGGGGCTCTCTCTATGCTTTTCCCGTAAGGTTTTCCGTGGGGTGTCATAACCACCAGACACTGGGAACACAAATTTTCGCACCCTTCGGGGCAGATAGGCAAATAGTTGAAGTTGTTGGTCGGGACATTGGTGAACGATACTGGAGCAATGCAAAACAATTCGTTAGTCTCAGCGTCTATGAACATGCTTTAACTGGGGTTGGGATCTTTTGGGGCCGTGTTACACCAACAATCGCCTCCCCTTTATTTGGTGGAAGGAAACGGGATGTAAGCAAATGGGCTTAAGTAACAAACATACTAAACCCGGCAGACATTTGCTCGATATCGAAAGGTTCAAATTTAAATTGGAAATGCTAGTAACCAAACGTCCCGACTCCTGCCGTCCGTCGGTGTGTTTTGAGAATAGAAAAGACCCAACAAAAAAAAAACATAATTAAATTCTGTTATTTCACCCGAAATTGGCAATGCCATTAACTTGTGGTGGAAATGGAACTCTCCAAGGATCTGCATTAGACACACCGAGGTGTAGAGACACCAGGTAATGCTCGTGAGAGGTACCATGTAAACATGGTGCCTTGTTTTATTGTATTTTTTTTAGTTATTTTGTTTTTAGTTCACTGTAAGAGTTCACCTCGTATAATGTTAGGTGATCAGAATGGGGAGCAAAAAAAAGCAAAAACCCAACCATATGGTAACGATGGGATGTTTAATTTTGTTTTCCACCGTCTGGTAATGTTTGTGAACATCCGGACGACACGGTTTTGTAATATTTGGTACACGAACAATCATGATTAAAATGGGATAAGGAAAGCGCGGTACATGTTTTTTCGTTCCTTCTTTTTTTTCTCCTCTTTTTTATAAGAAATGTACATTCTACACATTCTCTCAAGAGTTTCTCTTGTAGTGTTTTGCTTCTTCTGAAAACTAATAAAACCATTTGCGAACATGTTTAATCTTCATTTCGAATACTATTTTTTGCGTTAAAAAATGAGGCCCAAGCTTTTTTTTTTGTTTGTTAAAATGTCAACGAACGTGTTTTGTAAAAACAAAATCAAAACTATGCAACAAGCGTGGGGGTGGGGAGCAAAAATTAAAATAAAACAAATTTAAAATAAAAGAAAACTATACCCCAATAAAACAAAAACCACAGAGAAAGAAAAACAGAAGCAAAACAGTGCTTCTTGCCACTCGTTAGCAAATAAAGTTTCCGAACGACTCAACTCAAACTTTGCACCATTTTCTTCGCTCACCGGCTTTTGACGTTTACTATCGTTGGTTACGGTCATGGCATGCTTACTATATTTTTTTTCATCCCCGTGTTTTTTTTGCCCTCCCCTGTTCGACCATCTTCGACAAAGGAATCATGGTGCCTTAATGATTTTATGCCCTTTTGTAGTTCTCCCTCCTTTTGCGAGCCTTTCTTCCACGTCACGTCCTTCCCTGGCCATAAAGCGGCGGCAGGTATCAGGATAGCGTGGTGGAATGTTCTGCTTTTGCATTGCAACGCCTTTATGCGCCCCAACGGACATGAAAAGCCACGAGCTTGAATGTCAATGGCGTTCCTTTCTCCCCCTTTTGGAACCGCACGTAACTGTTACTCTTTCTCCACGAACATGACAGCAACAAAAAGGTGGTTCGTTTTGTTTTTTTGCCCACTGGCCCTTTCCATGTTCCAAGGCACGCCATGGACTTGGAAGACACGTTGACCCAACTTCTCTTTCCGTTCGAGAGGAACAATGGGGAAAACGGTTTTTTACATGAAGTTTTTTGTTGTTGTTTTTCCCCCTTTTCCTGCTTGCCTGCTGTTGTGTGTTGCGAATATCCTGGGTGGTGATAAAATTGTGAAAGAAACACCATCACCACAAAGCCTACCCCGAAGAGAAGGAAAGGGTGTGTGGAAAACGGCAAGAAGCATAAAGTGAAAACTCATTTTCATTAGCAAGATCCATCGATGGACACGGTCGGAAGCAACCATGCCCAATGACAATTTATTGCGCACGGTGACACTTGGGTTTCTCACGTAATGAAATGAGTGCGAGACAGTTGGCTGTCTTTCATTATCGTTTTCATTTCCAATTTTCCTTTTTTTTGCCATCTTTCCTTGTGATACTTTTGATTAATTTGTGTTTGATACTTTGTCCTACTTCTTTTTCCCATCGGGAAGAGGTATGATGTATACGGAGGTCTTGCTTTCTTATTGATTTTGATTCGTTCGCGTCAATCCGTTACAAAGTTTAATTAAAATATGAAGTGGAATCCACTGATTACGTTTCAATTGCGCATTGTGTTCCATTGAGAGCAGCGTCTTCGTCATCTGATAACTGTCAGCGGATGATTTATTAAAGAAGTGTTTACTTGTGCGGGGTTGGTACGATGGAAGGAAGTGATTGTAATCATCTGACGACATGACTTATGAGCAGAATATGCAAATATCAGTGTCATAAGAAAATATTTTCTGTAGAATAGGATTGCCCGAACAAAAAACAATCAATATGCTCTATGGTGATCTCAGGTGTGATTTTAAAATGAATAGTGTTCATAAAAGAATTTTAAATAAGTTTATTCAAAGCGTAATCGATGTCAAAGATCAATATTAATGAACATAAAAGACTGAAATGGAAAAATCATAAATACAAAAGTGAATAAAGCGAATGAAAGAGCAAATAATAGTATGTATAAAGTGAAAAAAATATTTAAGAGCATCGTGATTATGATCAAAACTCGGAGCAGAGACTGTTTGTCAATTTTTAATAAAAAAAACTTTAAATTAAACATTAATTAAATGCAGACTTTTTTACATTTTATAATAAAATAAAATTCTAAGTTCCTTAATAAGAATTCTAAGAAATTCTAAAACGAATAGAAAAATAAAGGAAAACAGATATTAATTCACTTATCATTATTATTTTGCTATTTTACTAAATATGAAAATGAATTAAATTACATTCAAGAATTATCAAGCAAAAACGGTTCACCAAACAGAATAGAAAAGATTGGTAATAATTTTAGAAAATTTACAACATATTTAGTGAACGACATTTTAAAATTAAAATTAAACATTATTTAAAAGTATATAGGTACATCAACATAAATTGATTAGAGACCTCAATTGGTGTTTTACATCAATGCTATTGAAAGACACACAAATATCATTTTTGAAGTCAAAATAGCCCATTAACACAAAGGCACGTGCGTTACATTTTTTTTACAAATAATATTTAAATCGAAGCTGCCAATTCTAATCGATCATAAGTCTCCGTTCCGTATGAAAGAACGTGATCAATACACAAGACCGTTACCGGAAGTTGAATGAGAAAATTTGCCCCTGCCGTTACCGGGTTTTCTTCCGCCCCGTGCCTTTGTTTTCCACAATGCTTTTCTGTCGGTTGTTCGACCTTCCATTCGTGGCAATTTTTTCCCGCTCGTTTAACAATTCCTAACGCCTAACATAAAAGCCAAAATGGCTTCGTCACGAATGGTCGTCGGTTTTCGAACTGTTTGCACGGCTTTTGGGCAGCGCGGCACGCAATGGAGATGGTTAGCTGCGTGGAGGCGTTTGCGGTTTTTCCTTCTTCCTGCATGGACGCAACCAAGCTTAAGAAGGTTGTTGTACGCGTGGCTTTGTACGGATAAAGGGAGTGAGTGCGTAGAAGCAAGAAAAAAATGGAGAGGAAAAAATCACCTTAAAGACTTGCCATGGTTCTTGGATCACCTTTTCCCTCGTCCCTTTTGATTGCTATCACTTCGTGCACGCATACGAACCATGGCAAAGTTGTGATGTCATAGTGTGGAGTTTTTGGTGGTCCTTTAAGCCCATCCCATTTTCATTTACACACTCCTAGGCAAAAGTTCCGTAGCTCGCCCTTTTTTTTTGGGGTACATGGAAAACAATAACGTGACATTGCGTAAAAACAGGAACCGTGAACCATTGCGCGATGGTAATGGGTCAGATACATACACCCAAAGAAATCAAAGACGATCTATACACTACGCTTCCATGGATGAGTTGTGGTTTCCTGTTTTATTTTTTCTCCCAACCTCCGCTCTTCATTCTTTATCGCTCTTATCATCGCTTTGTTCGCCTTTTGCCACACCGAACCATTCTGACCAGTGACACAAAAGCCACGGCACGGTAAGGTACGCTTTTCTGCCGCTTAGTGACGCGAGATACGGCTGTGGATAAAACACAATTGACAGCGGTACCATTTCACATGCTGACCGGAACACCATCGGAATGACATCAAAATTGCTCTTTGTCATGTTGATTTGATGATAGGTTTATCGTTGTGAAGATTAGTCCGCTCGATTAAACACAACCGTTCTTGATTCGGTCACCATTCTTGGGAAAATCACTCTACCATTTTAATCGGGGGAAACCATTTATGAATGGAATGGCACTCGCTTAGTCTTGAACTTTTTTTTTAGGTGGAAAATATTTATTGGGGTGTGCTAATAGGTAGCTAATGACAGCCTAATATTGTGTTGTGTAATAATAAAACGTGGAGTTAAAAATGGAGTCACAAATCCCAGCGCGAATCTCAACTGAAGAACATTCAATTTAATTGAGAAAAGACGATCAAAAAACAATCATCAACAACCAACCGAGATAAACAACGGAAGGTGGTGGGAATTGAATTATCCAAATCGGATTTTCTTTTGATGGTGCTATTGACGACTTGTTCTAAAGCAAAGCGAAGGAAAGCGCTCCAGTAAGGTCAACATAATTCAAGATGCTTTTGATTTGTTTTTCTTTTTGCCCTTTTGTGCCGCAGAAGCTATCGTTGAGTTATGGCAAGAAAAAATAACAGAAAATACTAAACGGGGAAAAAATAAACGTATTCTTTGCACATTTGGTTAGCTTGAGTCTCACTTAAGTGCCTGAGAGCAAATATCATTCTTCTGGGTGTGACAGTAAGGAAAGCAAATGGAAATAAAAAAGGAACGCATATTCCTGAGGGAAAACCATCAACAGGACCCTTCCAAATCTCTTTTCCTGTTACGCTTTCACTTTGTTTGGTGCAGATCATTTTCTTCGATTTGATTTAATTAGGATTAAATTTCCCACAATTTCCTTTCCTGAGTTCGCAGCCCACAATCGACCACAATAGCAAATTTGGGCCCCACCGATTACCATTGGCTGTCTTCCGTCAATCTTTTTCCTTCCATCCGCAGTGTGTTCGACACGGATGGTGTTCGTTTTGATTAGCGGTTTGCGAAACAAATATTTGTCTTTCGCGAAAAGAAATCTACCAAAACCACCCGCCCCGGCAAACGGTTCGTTCGGTTTTCTTTCCTCCATTAGGGTCGAACCGTAACCTCGGCATTCGAGTGGAAAAATGAAATGAAACGAAACGAAATCGCCTCAACGCCCTGGTGAAGTGAAACCTGCCAATCGACGAGTGTAAATCGTGGCCAGAAACAACAACACAAACAACGGGCCCGGGGAACCGTTCCTATCGGAATTAAGTGTTTGTGCTTAATCTCGACGAGATTACACAGGAATTAACGCTCCTTAGCGATGGTTGCCAATTGCCGCAATCCGAAACCGGTGAGTTTGTGACCATTTCGGACAAAAATTGCTTGTAGTGTGAGACCGTTTCGCTTGGAACGATCCAGCAAACCGGGACAAATAAATTGACCACATTAAATCGATTAAGATAAGACTTCGCCACAGTTCTCTTTCTTTCGCCTTCTCCATGCCACTTGGCAATGCTTGAGGCCAGTGTTTACGTAAAATATATCCACAAATCATTTCAGCAGGAAGGAAGAACAAAACGAAAAGTGTTAGTTCTTTCGTTACAGCAAGCGAAAACGCACCAGCTGCTAATGGGCGCTACATTACACCACGTAAATCGACAACATCCAAAAATCAGATCTCCGCCCCTGGGAAGGGACGAGGAAAAACAACACCCCCAAAAAAAAAGCCGTCTGACGACAAAGAGATCAGACGAATTAGTTAGCCGGTGTGAAAGCTTTTCCAAAGTGCTAGAGCTGGAGGTAAATATTTTCTCCTTATAATGATCTCTCGAGCTGGTGGGTAAACGCACAGTTTTCCAGCAAATCGAGCAAATACGAGAAAGCGGATTAAAGTCGTTTTTCTTAGAATGTGGTGCTCGATCATTGTTTTTCCTGTGGAGAGGATGAAGAGTTTACTGAAACTGGCATAATTAGGATTTAAATTTTTAAGTAAATATTTAAGCTCTAGGAATGCTAATCAACACGAGCCAAAATGGGAAAGTTATCAGAAATATGAACAACGTTTTCAAGTGGGTAGAAATTAATTTTGTTGCTCATTCATTAATCAAGGCTAATTAATGTAATATTTAAGCAGGACTTTAAAGCGGGGGAAGAAATAGAAGTGCACGGCGTGATAAAGTTGCTCTTTCTGCAGTAGTATTTATCAGAATTGATTGAATATTGATTGTTGAAGATTTGAATTACATTTTTTAGCTGTTTAAAATCTAAATTTTCAAGAAATGTCACGGAGGGAGTAGCAATTTTCGAAACCAAAAGAGAAAAAAAAACTATGTTGTATTTGTTCCAGTTTTACTAAACCTTGAAATTAAATAACCCTTATCGACTACAACTGTGGAACGATGAAATCCATAGGAAGAGATATTTTAATTCTGTTAAAACAATCTCAATTAATCTCTTGTATGCCAGCAAACTTCAATTCCCAGACTTTCAGAAACTCTTGAGCTTGGAATCAATGGAATAACTTTGTTGAGATAATTTATACAAAATAAAAAAACACCAGGCAAAGTTTAAGTGAAATTCTAGTGATTTTGTATACTTAAACACTGCATAACAAAGAGGGTTAAAAGGTGCATTTAAAGTGTATTATTTCAGACGTTCAATTTTTACAAGGAATTCTGTCTTTGATGTTCTCGTACCGAGGGTCTGTCGGAGTGAGTGAGTAAAATGATAAAGTGTACTAAAGATTTTTTTTCAAATATCTCTTATTTATTCAGATAGGAATACGCAGAATCATTCTAATTGTATTTTGAAATTCTGTCTACCTTCTTGTTATAACATTTTTCATTCAAAAATCATCCATTCGGATTCCACAACACACGCACCTCAACTTGCATATTTCCTTCAAATTTGGTTGTTCAGGTTGCCCTCAAGTTGAAGTCCCACATTGAAACCGGAAATAGCAACTGTTGCTATCGGTAGACGAGCGAGGGAACAAAAATAAATAATACGCTGTTGATCATTTGATGGCTTTCGCTGAAACGCAAAGTCCTTTGAAATATGCTGCCCCACCATCGGACGAGCGAGGTCACGGATGAGTGTGAGTTAGTGGGTCATCCGTACCAGCTCGGGGTGTGTAGGTTTTGATGGTTTCACTTGCCTACCGATGCCATCCGATGGCCATTTCCGTCCCGAATGCGGTAGAGCGAAAGAGCGCGGAAAAACTTATCTCGCACGATGAGAACTATGCGCCACGGTACAGGGAATTAATAGCCAACTCGGCGTATCGGTCAATAAAATCACTTTTACGATCACTTTCCATCGAAGCCAATGCCCTGCGATTTCATGTTGTGTGCGTGTGTATTTCTTTTTTTTTCGATTTCCTTTGTTCCTTTTGCGGCTGTTGCCCTCAGAAGTCATAGGAATCCGGCAGCTTTTTTTTTTGGAGACCGGAGACGACCATTTCCTGACAAATGACCTACTCCCTACCCAATCCTTGCCAGGGTACGGTTGGCAGCCGGTGGAATGGTGCTTTGTATCGTTATGCGAGATACGATCGACGAGAGTCGTTACAACTGGATATCTTCACATAAAGCGTGACTTCCTCCGGGGTCGGAATGCGTTGGAGGATGGGTGGTAAAATTGCCAAAATACGAACTACCAGGACACGGCCTCACGTCAACAACGTCATTCCCCGCGCAGTTGTCTCCCGAGCCTGGCAAAATAAATCGCCCGTTGATATCGAGATACTCCGGTTACCCCTATCTCGGGTTCGTTATTAATTTGGACAAGCGTTTCGGGTTTCGTGTGGCAGGCGGGTTGTTTTTCCTTCCCCGTTCAGGTCGCCGGAACTGGTTGCGGAATTCAAACCCACTACGGTACGGTAGGAAACGAAACAAAAAAACCATGGAAATACCACCACCGAAAATACCACAAAACATATTTCATTCGGTGAACCTCCGGGCGCATACCGTTTGCCACCGTTACCGTTTGCGCCCATTACCATTCCGTTCGCTTTTCGGGTAAGCCATTGCCGGTAGCATTAGATCATAATTTTCATCAATCATTGTCATTAGATTGCTTTTATAGGAAAATAATACGGTAAAGAAGCAGCGCGAACGAACGGGAAGTCACCCGATTCGCTTCGGTTTCTTCTCCTGCGAAAGATCTGCTTGGATGGTGCGGGAATCGAAGGGGGTGTAAAGGAAACCCTGGCCGGTTTGGGGTTGCCAGACATTTTGCCATTTTCTTGTCGTCTTGGGAGCTACGAATAGAAATCTTTTCGCGTTACCAGGGTGCGGTTTGTGTGTGTGTCTTATGGATCGACCACGTGTATGCGGATGTGTTTCTTTGCGGTGAACAGAAAAGGATTTGCGCAACACTGAGTGAATGGCAAGCTTTTGCAAGAGCAACGCCAAAAATCGATAGCTCGCCATAATACGTTCGGTGCGCGAATGGAAGTGAAGTAAACTTCCTTCGGATAATGTGTGACAGAAGAAAGGAAAGAAGTTTCCGCGTTTCTTTTGAGAAAGCAAAAAAAAATGGTGCCACAATGAGGAGAACATTTTTCGGTCTTTTTAGACAATTTATGCGAAAAAGTGAAAACTCATCGTCGGTGTTTGGAGCAACACGTAGAACGGAGTGTTTACTATGCATTGAAATTGGATCATTAGAATTATTCGCAGTCATTTATGTACGCTTCATTTATGTATAATAAACCTAAAGGTGTTGATTTTTTTCAGATTTATCAATAGTTACTCGTAGTTGATCAAAATATCGTACAGCAAGCAAATTCCACAAACGACCAGGCGCCTCCATTTTCGTCAACCGGATGCACCCGTTTAATTTAATACATTTAATTTAAAATTTAATTCTTCTTGGCTTTAACGACCTTCCAGGTCACGCCGAACATTTCTAGCTTACTAGACTTATTTTCACCGCGTAGCCGGATAGTCAGTCCTTGCTACGGGAGGACGCTCCGGATTGGATATGAACCCGGTGCTGCCGTGTGGATCGGCGCTGTTTATAACATGCACCAGCTTAGCTAATTTTTTAATTATAATTTGAAAAGACTAACATACTTATAAAATTAGAAACGAAGAATTTTATTATTTCAGAATTAGTTTGAGAATGCACTTAATGACAAATGTACAACTCGCGCGACAACATTTTTGATTGGATTACTTATGATGATTTTTTCTCTCTGCTATCGTAAAGATAAGAACAGTTTCAATCAACACGGCAATAAAACAAGCACAGTATTGCACAATATTTTTTTCTTTTTAAGTGTTATTATTGCAATCGAATGCGAAGTTTTACTGAGTTCAGAAGCCTCTATAAAAAATTCCCTCATATTACTTTGCATTAAACGATATTATGTAACGTTAAGTTTGTTTGCTTAATTACATACAATATAATTAACTTCTGAATAAAAAAAATAATAATTTACTTCTCTTAGAATGTACCTCTGACACATAAATATGTTCCACCCAAATGATCGTTTTTGTGAATATAAAATCAAACATTAAACCCCCAATTGTTAGAATCTGGTAACGGGATTGGCCCACTAGTCCAGTCGTCACCTGCCAGTAACATGACAGCAACATGATTAAATTATCATACACGAAAATAAATCACTGCTCAAAACGTTCTCAAAACCCTGAGCACCGTGCCGTTAACCGAACCGAATGATAAGCACCAACCATTGCATTCGACGACCGCAGCCAACCGTTGGCCCCTTTGCTACCATATACAATATTTATTCGACAAATTGTTTTCCCATTATGTATTATTTTTCTCCCACCAAAATAATAAAAAAAAGACTCCAAACCCCATACACCCATTTCCAATCGAATCCATTTACTTTCTTTTTTTTCCATTTGTTTGTTTTTTCGTTTTTCGTATGTGCTTCTACCTTCAATCCTTTCCAAATTCCTGCTGAACCGCATTTGATGAAGGGGGTAAAATTTGTTTTTTTTTTTAAAGCAGATCCACTATTGGCCCTGTCTCGTAAAACGGTAAGCTCACCGTCAATCAGAGGTAAATGTGTTTATCGTCAGTTGCTTAATAATCGAGCGTTGGTAGATGATTTATGAGAGGGCCCCCCGTTATTGCCGATTCTCGATACCTGAAGTCAGATTGTAGCATTGAGACCCAAACCATCATCATCATCATCATCATTTGTCTGCGGTACCGTTCACCAGGTTCGTTTCGGAACCCGCTCGGTCGGACGGTGAAATGTTTTATCATCATTATCCGAATCATGCTCGCTTCTGTTTCGCGCAGATACAACAACGATCCCATTCATGTTCAATTGTAGTCTCCATTTCGTTCGTGCTTTATTTCACCTGTTTCATCGACAACGAGGCAAAGGTGTACGCGACTTTGTCATGTTCATCGTCCATTTTTACCGTCAGTTTAAGGGTGGTGAGTTCCTGCGTCCAAAAGAGCGATAAGCGATCGAAAATGGTCGGCAAATGTACATGAAAAAAAAAACCATCCCCCGTTCTTGGTCGCCAGGCCGTGCCAGCTTTGATTCAATTGACCGTTTTTCTTCACCCCTTTGCCGAGGGGTCCGGACGTTGTGATTTGTGCTTGCTGATACATTTCTTCCATGTTCAATTGAATAGTTTATCAATGTTGAAAGCGCAGACACAAAGCAAAGAGTTCGGCCCGCCTGCGGCCCATGTGGTTTAGTTATTTGGGTGGAATACATTTCTTTTTTTTTCTATACAGGAACGTACAAGAGTCCTAACCAACGCTTTACGGTGACATGTGGAATGTACTTTTGGTTCAGCAGGTGAATAGCGGAAGCAAGGGAGCTGCTGGTGATTGGTGGATGTACTAAATGTTCACAAAACGTACTGGTTTCGGCAGCTCTATTAGGCGGTGGAAAATAGACGGGTTGCGCCCGGTTGCCGTAAAATGGAGACGCCTGGTCGTTTGTGGAATTTGCTTGCTGTACGGTATTTTGATCAAAAATAGCTTGACAGGTGTATTTCAATGCTTTTGCATTTTGTGCTAGAAGTAAATGTGGCACGGTACGGGACGGTTGAACAGGGAGTAGTTAGACATGTTTTGCTTTTTTCTTCAAACAAGGAAATAGGGTTTTTGTGGATTTTGCCTATGCATAGTTAGTATAGCTTTATAGTAAAATAACTCATTAGACTAAATAAATTTGCCGTAAATATTGTCCTCCTGCAAAATTGTACAACTTCATTTTTAAAAATTTGTTAGTAGTATTTTAAAAACCATAATTGAATTTTTATATTTAAATTATAGATATTTTTATAACGATTTTATCATAAGAAACAGCTGCACAATGTTTGAAACATTGTTGAAATATTCACCCCATGTGAGTTGTTAGAAATTCTCGTTTGATAACCAAAATGGTACCATGATTAAGTGTTATTGCCCGCGAACTAACCACCCCCGAAAAATCCCTATCTCTATCATCATGAAACTTTTCAATGACCATTCCAGTATGGCGATTGAAAATTTGTACAACAGCATCATAACGCCGTAACCATTTTAACCTTGCAGCCAACAACCCGAAAATAACGAACAACACTAAACTTCTCTCCACTTTCGTTCGATATCACGTTACACGGCGCACCATGAAATGGCTGCCCATAACGATTAATCAGTGATGTTGCTCTCCCGGCTTCGTCGTTTCCTGCATCGGCACCCATTATTGTGCGTATCATATATCGAAACCTGCCCATACATACGATCCGATGCTTCCCATCATCATCATCATCCTCATCATCATCGCACATCATGGAAGTACATCGGTTACCCGGGGTTCTCTGCTGGGATGGTTTCATATGGTTCACTGGCGTCATTAATTAGCCGTCGAAAACAACTCGTTACATGCGTGTCGGCCTTCACTTTCATCTCCATCCTCACTCCTTTCCTGCTAATCATGAAAGGGATTGCAAAAAGTTGTCCACTTATTAGCACCGACGAAAATGAGAATTCCTTTCCTTGTACGATGGTCTGCTTCGTGTCGTTCGAGCTTGAGGAAATATAAAAAAAATCCCGCATTGCAGGTGATGCTGTTACCTTATCGGTGGTCACATGCAGCATCTGATCATACACCGATGACAAAGGCGCTGCATGCACGTGTGTTGTAATGTACAGCTTGATACGGATATGGTGTCCATTACATTTCCACCCTACGAACGATAAAGTTTTTGCAAAGCAGTATCGAGTGTATGCTGCATTATTGGACACCTATTGGCAGACAGGAATGATAAGAACGTTGGTGTCTGTATGCTGTGGATAAGATTGAAAAGTGTGTTATTTGAAATTTTAGGAACAAAAGAAAGCTTGATGCAAGAGTTCAAACAATTCTGCTTTAGTGTGCCGTGAGTGTTAAGCGCCTGAAAGTACGCATTCACTTCTATATATTTTTTATATATAGAATATATATAAAATATATATTTTTTCTATATATAGTAGATTAAAGAATAATACAGGATAGTTTAAAAATTGTTTCACTGAGTCCATTTTTAATAATTTAAACGAAAAGATTTCATGTTGTGTCTCTAAGTATTTTTGAAGACTCGCTCGCATATATCTAGGCGCAGAATTCACAAACGACAACTCATCAGTGGATCTCGAAAATTTTGTGTTTAAACTTCCACCTAAAGCGAACCTTTCTTCTCGTTTTGTTTCAACCTGAGCAGGAAGCATTGTGCGTGTATTGATCCATAAATATTCCCTTCGCATTTCCAGCTTCAGCCCCGTTTCACTTAATGCGAAACAGTCAGGTGCGAAAGTGACGAAAGATAGCGTGTACATAATTACCCCGTAGGGTCATACCTGTCCGAATGTTGTCGGATGACATCGAGCAGTTACAATCTTCTCACACCATGTTTCACATCACCTTCCTCACATGCTTCCTCACAAAACCGCGCCTCAGAATTCGTCCTCAGCCCAACAAACTCCACAGCGTTGTGGATCTTCAAAATGTTCTTCACATCGTGGCGATTTCGAATTGCCTGAAGGGCAGTGTGCTTGTTCGAGCTGAGGAAAGGACACCGATTTGTCCCTTCGTTAATCAACTCCCCTCTTGCTGTTTAGCTCCTTGTCGCAATGTGGTACTGGTACCACAGGGTACGTTTTGAGCGGAAGCAATGTTTGTTTCAATTGTCAAGTACAAACTTCTTGAAGTTCGTAGCCAGTTGCACCGCAACCATTGGTGAAGGATTTCGGCGAAAGGGAAAATTTAAAACAAAACAATAACCGTAACTCGAATGGAAGCGTGCGTGGGTAAATGTATGAATGTATGTGCGAACGGAACAAATCGGTCCCGGAAGTTGTTAGCGTAAGTTGGTGGTATTGTGTGGTGGAAAATTTCCTCACCTTTCAAAAAGGCATGATGGCTTTTATTTTTCCAAGCACCCGGCCGGAAAACAAGAAACACACCTAGCCGGGGTAGTGCCAAAACGACGGCACGTGAGCAAA
Organism: Anopheles funestus; assembly: GCF_943734845.2. Classification (NCBI taxonomy): domain Eukaryota; kingdom Metazoa; phylum Arthropoda; class Insecta; order Diptera; family Culicidae; genus Anopheles; species Anopheles funestus. Next base: position 78,980,325 of record NC_064598.1, on the reverse strand, counting down.
ACTGCTGGGCACGCAAGAAGGCACGCCTGGGCCGTCAGCGATGGTGGGATAAGGACGATTGTTTTGACTTCCTTCCGAGTGAGGTTCCCTTTGTTGGTGTGAAGGTCGGAAAATCGATGACACTGTCTGACACTACCATCCCCAGTGCACCCTAACATTTTGGGTTGAGCTGAAGGTTAACATAGCCCCCCGGGGGGTTAGGGGGCTATCGTTTCCCTTTTTGGGGGAAGATAAATTGAATTCAGACACTATGAGATGGAAAACGAGACTAGAGCAAACCACAGCCTCACACACAGACGCACAGACAGGGAAACCGCAAGAAATAATCCAGCAGCGATGAAATAATAACCATTCCCATTCCGGTCCCATGTAACAGGCCATCCCAATGTCCATGGAGAGTATGAGTAGATTTTTTCTTCCTTTCTTAGCCCTTGTATAGGGGTCTATACCTTACCACACCAGAAACCTTTTTCTTGCCACATTCAAAAACATTCGTTCCAACATCGTGCGTGGGTACGATAATACAGTGAATAATCTATTGCTTTTGTGTGTATGTGTGATCGGCACGGGTCTGCAAGTGTGTGAGTGAACATGGTTTTATTTGAATATAAATCTTCTTAATGTACTTATCTACTTACAGACACGCCATCATCCCCGTACCGACGCGGGAAAAGCTTCGTAACGTGTCGTTTTTTTTTCCTACGAAACGGAGATGTTTTCCATGCCGGAGATTTGTTACCCTCTGCATCACAAACTTAAAGGGAAAGAGCTCATGGGGATTTCATTCGGGTTTCGGGTGTGTGTGAGGAACGTTTTTCGATCAATTTAAATACTTCGAAAATTTGTGCTTATTCAGCTTGTTTCCCGATGACGATGGTGAATTGATTAATACATCAAAATTAAAATGATAATTCATCTCAATTCATTTTCTTTCAAAACAGCTCCACATCGACACAAAGGGAGATTTAGCTTATTTTCACTTCCCGGAAGAAATCAATACTTTCTTTTGTTCTGCCAATGTCTCTTAAGGGCACACTCTCCCCATTGATGGTACGCCATCGATAAGCAAAGCCAGTACTGTGCAAATAGAAGTGTTGGAGCAAATTAACTAGACGAATTAAAATTCAATCTATCACTGTACAGCAGCTGATAAGCTGCAATAGTCGATACTGGAATGAATGGAGTATCTCGTTTTTGTCAGTAGACTGTAGATTAAACTAATGAAAATGTCATTCTCGTTGGTATGATGAATGAATAAAAGGAATGGGGAAAATACAGAGATCTGAAATTTGCTGACAAGCTTACGATTGGTAAGCATCTTACAGTGGGGATGAAGCACAAGTTGCCAGGGCAAAGCCATTCATTTTGAGATGATTGAACATGTGCTTAATGAAACTCTTTTACTGATGGAGATGAAGATGAGTTAGTTTATTCGATGTGGTACAGAAAGGCGAATTATTTTCTCTCTAGCTAGTCCTTATTCACTGGATGTGCTATCTGTCATTTGATATTATCGGATTCGATTCACTCACCTGTCATCGTAGACGAATCCAGCACTCAGTGTGTTAATGTACAGCACGAAGGCCAACGTGCAACAGCCTAAACTAACGTAATCCATGCTGCAATGAGAAGAGAACGAAAAAAAAAAACAAATTGAGAATGAGTTTCGGTTACCAAACTTCAAACCGATACGCCGTACGCGCATTATTTCCGATTCGATTGCATCGCGGCGTAAATGCATCCATTTAATCCTACATTCGGTTTTAGGTTCTCCCGAAACCCGAAATGATGTTTTGCCTTCGTTTGCCCTAAAACCCGGACCTACACGGAGCGATGTTAAAAGCGTCCCGAATGCAAATATCGATTTTAGATTATATCCCCCTATCCCGGATCAGTTCCCTGGAACGTTCCACACTTTGCAATGGAAATGCTGAATTTGAAGCAAAAGGGTTTCGTATTATATTGCAACAGGTCAAACGCATGTACGCACGCACCGATCGGGGAGTTAACCGATCTGACCTTTCGCTAGTTTTACCCTCATCAAGCAGTGTTGCACCACAACTCGGTACCATTTATTTATGCTGCACCGTATGGTGGAAACGAAATATAACCCAGAATCGTCAGTTCAATTGGATATCGATCAGCAAAACGAAAGAAGTGGCCAAATCCGGGGAATTTGCAGTGAGCATCAGGACTAAGGGAAGGTTTTTGTGTTACTTTTCTCTCTCTCTCTTCCTCTCTTCTTTCTCCCCCGCCATTTCCCATCGATATGTGTCTGGGTGAGCTCACTACACTTCTTCCGGCCCACTAGCACAGATTATCGTAATTAAATTCGTATCGAAATTCAATTTATGCACAATTTTGCAGCCCACGGGCTTCGTCTAGGCTCCCGGCCGAACAGTCAGATGGGTGAAAAGCAATGGAAAACCCCCGAACGGTTATTGCTATAGGGGGGGGAACAAAACAAAAAAAGGCCCCATCCTGTCGAACTGTACACTGATCCTCGCTGACCGAGCCAGTGGAGGAGGACACACATACACACAACAGTAAAAACCGATAATTCTCAATACTGTCCCGGCTTTGGTCATTAAATCTGAATAAATTGATGGCGTCTTTTTGTGCGGCTATGGAAGTGAGCTGGAAAATCAATAGGAAGAAAAAAAGAACGGGAGATCCATTTGAATCGTTTTCCAATATCGGTGCTGGGCAGGCAAAACCCGAGGACCGTCGAGAAAGGCGAGATTTTATTCCACCTGGATGGACCAATTTATGTCACTACTGCTGACGTGTGTGAGGTAAAAACGGTGCGGACTTTGGAATAACGGAAAATTAAAAACATCACACAAATGATAGGTTTTTTTTTAATCAAAGTTAGTTTTCCTTTTGAAAAATTAAATAAAAAAGTTTCTTGAAATGATTGTTTAAGATAATGTAATCCGGCACCCTGTTCCACGATCGAATAACAGTAAAAAAAATGCACACACACATCAGGTGAAAACTGTTTTTTTTCTCGTTGGCAAACAACGAGCGAGTTCCAAAATTTGTAAAATCTCAAACGCAGTTTCCCGGGGCCTCGAAGTCGGCTAACAATTAATTCCAGCAAAGCGTAATGCTGTAACAATGTTAGCAGAAGGAAGTTTACCGTGTGCATAAAATATTCACATTTGTTCTCATGTCTCTACGCGATGCATTGCTGCAGTAGTGCCGATAACTTTCCCCAAAAAAGCGGCGCTTTATTTGCCTTTCATCACATCACCCACAAAGCTTTTCAATCCTCCCAATCTGGGAAATGGGTTCATTCGGTGAGTTTTTTATTTCTTTCTCCTTTTTTAGAATTTGCAAAGGTTTCACGATGGTGCTTTAAAATTGGGATAAAAATTGCATAATCCTGCTGAAGCTTGAAGGAGAGGGAGAGTAGTTTCCATGTGATGAAAATTCACACCTTAACATTCCGCCCTACAGTTCTTTAGCACGAAACAGCGGTGAACATATTCATGAGCCCGACGTACGATTTCATCGCACAACGTTCATTCACCAAACCCGTCAAACAATAGTGGTGCACTGTGGAAGTACCAAAAAAAAAAACGTTGGCCTAACGTTAGGAAAATCCTTTCGGAAATTCGCTTTAGCAACGAATGCACCCGGGGAGTGGATGCAGCACCACATCAGCAGCATCGTATTGCCTTTTTGTCGACCGGCCTCGGTTGCCTTTCGTGAAAGGGAAATTACACACATCACAGCCTCAGCCGGGGGAGTGGAGTACAGATATTGGTTTGGCTTTTCATTGCATATGTGTCATCTCACCTGGGCACTCGCACCAACCACGCAGCATGCCCTCTTGTCGCGCGAGTTGTGGCTTTTCGTTGCTGCAACGAAATGCATTTCACTCATCGGTGTACGTGTGCCTTCTTTGCATTTCTCTCTTCCTTTCTCTCTCTCTCTCCCTTCTTCCCTATCTTATGTATGTGTGCACAAGATTGCAAATTGTGCGTTTCAACATTTCACACAATCGCAAGTACGAGGCAAGCAAGCGCGCGGCTGAACTGTGGAACGTTTTCACTGTGAGCCCCGAAGTCGATGTCAAAGTTAGCGTTAACGTGATTTATGCCAAAATTAAACATTTCCACGTACAAATTATAATCAAAAATTCAAATTCATGCCAACGCCACGTGCGAGAAGCGAGAGTAACGTGGTGGTGATTTAAAACGGCTTCATCAACGGACTGTAGCCGCGGTTCTTGCGAACGTAGTAGCAAACCGATTCCACCTTTGCCAAGCGCAGTGAAATCACTTCGTATGTGACTTCTAAGCGTGCACCCTGCATTAGTCCGACCGGTGGGAGAAAGAGATTTAATAAACCTTAAAATTTGATGCCAAACAGTGGTGGCAATACGGTGCAGCTAGCAGGCCCTTAGAGTCGACGTTGAAGCGATTCCCAACCGTTTTCGGCAGCAGCTGATGGTATCATTTGACAGGTGAATGTGGCATGGGTTATGGGTAGAACTTTTTCGGGCGATGCATTCTGCAGAGATTTGATAAGACATTTGCACACGAATAATGCACATCAGAAACGTGACAGGCATTGCGATTACGGATTTACTTCCGGTTGGAGATTTGATTTTCTGGTGTTGATGAAAGTTTTATGCAATTTTGGAATTGTTTCAAACATTTATATTAGCTATCTTACAATTTCATTTATATTGAAATAACATAGAGGTACTATTTTTAATTTTGTTTTACAACATTGCATTTCAAAATTAAATTGCAAACGAACGAAATACAGTTTAATCTGGTCTGAAAACAATTTAAATCTTTAAATCCAAAAAACTGTTTATTATTTTCGTAAATAAATTGAATATCTTTTTTTAATATTTATATTATTTTTGAATATATTATAAAACTCGCACATACACATGTCTTCAATTCTCTCATCTCGAGTGTCGTGGAAAAGTCGGGAAAATATTGTTAACCATTTTTTCGTCAAAGGGTTGAGTTACTTGTTGGGAATTTTGTCGTTTTTCATCTAACAAATTAAAAAGTTGACCATTGTTTTAAATTTGTCTATTCAATAAATTTTCACGTGGGTAAAACTGAAACAAAATTGATCTTTTTTTCATGTGTAAAATTGGATAACATTTTTAAAAATGGAATAGTTAAAGCATATTGATTAAAATATTCCCTCGTTCAAGTAATCTTTTATTCTCTGTTTTTGTTATAACTCTCCAACTCAACTATCCAGTTCGTTTGCCACGACTCAAAAACTGCTAACGGGTAGCTTAACTACACAAGAAAAGTCTCACCGAGCAGGAATGCACAGTCGCTTAACATTCCTATTTTTTCCTACCAGTGAGCAAGGGTTGACCGCGCATTCTGACAAATAATGGAAACAATTTAAACTTTTTCACTAACTTTAATCAAACCGGGGGACGGGAACGGTATCACCTTCCCTTCCTTTCCCATCAAGTGAAAGGGCCAAGCACAAAAGGCAGGCGAACTTTAATTTTCACTCCCATTTGCTCCTGATTTGCTGTGTGTGTGTGTGTGTGTGTGTGTGTGTGTGTGTGAAGCCATTTTGGCCACGAAATTGTCAACCTTCTTCTCTGGGTTTTGGCAGTGTGAGGTTATTTTTCACAATTTTCATTCCCCCTACACCTCGAATGAAATGGACGAAATGGCCGGTAGTAGTCCATTTTCTTCGCGCCGACAAATGCCGGGTTGCATTAATGGCCGCTCGAAACTTGAACCAAATGCTCATTAAAATTAAGATGGCTTCCTACTACTGCAGCTACCATGGGTAGGTGAAAGGGGGGGAGAGTTAGGTCTTGAGAAGATGAGCACCCCACAAAACACCTCCTCGCTCATGGTCCACCGGTTGAAGTAGCGGGTTGCTTCACGAAGGCGCACTTTTCCCGCAGAAGAATGTGCCGCTCGTAGTTTTCGGGCCACACTAAAGATGCAACCGCACAAATACTGCTTCAGGCAGTATTCAGATAATGAAATTTTCGAGCAAAAGACAGTTTTCTTCCATTGCACACCCGGCCTGAAAAACCCTCGGCCTGATCATTTCCCGCTTCGTTGAATCATTCCCTCCAGAAAGAGGAACAAAATCGGGGTGAATGTAGGGGCTCTAAAAAGCTGTTGTGGTGACTTGGTGAAAGGGGAAAAACAGGGTAGGATCAACATTGGAAAATAAATAAAACGGAAAACTTTCCACAACTTTCTCATTTCCTTACTCGGCGTTGCTAGTCGAGTCCTTTTCGTTCAGTTTTGGTTCTTGTTTTTTCTGCATTTCTAAATCTGTTTCGACGGGAAAAAGGGATAGACTGCGGGAAAAGGTGACGACCAGAGTGTTTTGCAGGCAAAAAGCATTCCCCGGCAGCATCTGCAGGATGTCACGGAATGAACTTTGCATTGGCAGCAGGCGCATATCGGGGCACTGAGCCCAACTGAAATCGAGTAGCTCGACCGGACCGGTAACTTTTCTTCCGAATGCGAAGAAGAAGAGAAGCCAAAAAGATGGAACAGATTTTCCGGCCCACGGTGCCTATCCGTGTGGCACACATATATGTATGTGGTGGAAAAGTTTGGATACAACCAGAAGCTCGCTCAGGTCAGCCCGAAACGCCCGCCAGGGAGAAACCGAATCCCAAATGCCCGCACGCCGGCACAATATGACCCGGTGTTCAGGTTCAAAATGGCCGACTCGCGTGGCCATTGTCTAGTGCTCCAGAGATCGGTCCAGTGGGGGTGTGTGTGTGTATGTGTGACTTCCTGAACTTATATTCGTTGGCTACTTTGGAAGAGCCGATTTCGTTGCAACATATGCAAATGTTCGATTGTCATCTACGAAGAAAATGTGGGTGAGAAAGTTTTTCTCTTGGCTCACTTTCCTGTAGCGGCTTTGTCTTCCTTTTCCCTGTACGATCTCCAGACCAACAATTCTTTTCGCTCGTCTGAGTTGGGCTAGTCTTACCTAGTGAAAGATTTTGTTGGCACCGTTTACCAAGGGCGGGTTGGTGAAGGTGTTTTGTGGAGGAGAAATGATTTTTATGTGACATTTTGTGGCATCTTGTTTCTTGTTCGAGGCGTTGTTTTGTAAACCACACGTTGTCATGGTAAAATGTTGTTTTTACCCTTTCTCAAGCAATTGCCAAGAGATGGAAGGTAGACTGTGGGGAATTCTTTTTCGTTTTTATTATCAGAATGGAATGTTTTTCTCATTGATTTTATTATGCTTTTATTAAATTTTATTGATGCATTTTTTTAAACGTTTTGTTTCAGATTGAAGTATTACTTTTAATTTTTTGTTAAATTATCTCCTAATCTACTTTTATTTTCTTTGATACGAACAACGCGAACGATTGAAGGTCATGCTTTAAAGCTTAGCACTTGTGACTATCCAAAAACGTTCGTTTAGGAACCCCTGCAAGTATTGCAAAATAGATACAACGGCTAAAAGAGCTGATCGATCGTTGAATAATTTGTGAGAATTATTCATGAAGTTTTTCGTAACACCGAACCGTCCGTGGCTGCTGGCTCACAAAACATCAATACAGTATGCAAAACTAGTTCGAAAGGTCATCACTAAAAGTTGTGGATAGCAAAACACATGCTATTTGTTGTAGTTTTTTATGTTATTTCGAGCTAGATATTTTTTTGTTGTACATTTATCGATTGTTAGGTTAGTTTATAGACAACAAGATAGTAATAAAAGAATTTGTATTGTGTTTAAATTATTTAAAACTTTAAAATTGTTTAAAACTTTAAATTTTAATATTAAGGTTCTTTGTGGACACATTTTCTCCTGAAGCGAATTTCTACAAATAGAAACAAATTAAAACATTCATTATCGGCTGGGGTTGCATCACCCAATCGGCGCATCGATTGCAACCGCGAATGCTAACCAAAAACCATCCGACCATACGCTATCTCGTGCAAACCAATCTTTCTGCCATCCTTCCGATTGGTTTGTGATAGAATGGTACCTCAGGTGCAGTGTGTGTGTGTAGAATCAAACTACTAACCGTACATTCGCATGCATCTATTGCCCGGTACGCGATTTGCACCAAACCATGCACACGGGAAATCATCCCCAACCGGTGCAATAGTGTGGATATGTAGGCTTTCGTATTGCTACCACCGCGACTCGGTTTCCTACCATTTGGTTTTGCAATCCGGTTTTGTTTTCGGTGGCACAAACTAAACCTCAAATTTCCTGCGGCACACGGTTCTAGGGGTGGTTTTTTAGTTATTTCCGGATTGTCAAGCGGAGGCTTGTTTGGCTGAATATCTCTGGAAGCAGAGCAAACAAACAAAAAAAAAAACATATCGTCTCCCGGCAGGCCGAACGAGCGTATTGCTGGGTGTTGAACTGGACAGTTGCATAGGGATGGGTTGGGATGGGATAAACACCACCGTTCACCATTGGAATACGGGGAACGTTCATTCAAGGGCTGGGTCACGTTGTCAACCACAAAACTGCCAGCGGAAATAATGACCATTTAGCTTCTAGTTTTTTTTTATATTTCTGTTGGAAAAGGTAAAGCTGAACCGGGACGGAATGATGTTTCGATAGCGAAGCTTAATACATAAAATGATGAAATGGCGGATTTTGGTAGGATATAGGTCATGTAGTAGCATTCGTACAAGAATTGTTACCTAAATCGTGACTTCCTGTCTCTGTTAGTGTCAATTGAAAGCGCTAAAAAGATTGTCAAATATTCTAAATGTTTTTAATCGGTATATGAATAGAGCACAGTTGCGTAAAAAAATACTTAAAAAAAATATCAATGAATGTTTTTGAATGTTAGACATTAAAGTTATTTTATGAGTTTTGTTAAATCAGTTATTGAAATTCAATGAAAATCCGTCAATTTAAAATGAAATCAAAGGAATATTTTTCTTCACTTAGTATCATATTTGCTGAATATTTACAACATGAAGAATTGCCTATCAAATTTAAAGAGGCATGCTTCAGGAATTTCAAATTGCCAGTAGATTTTAAAAGAAAAAAAACAGCTAAACTATTTGCTCTCTGTACATTATTATACGCTACAAGGTACGTTCATTAGTTGATTACTAGCGCGTTCCTTAATGACCAGCACCGAAGCTACACCATCCCAAAGGCATTTGCTGCTGTTCGCCGCACGTATTCCTCCTTTTTCCGTTTTACCCATTAGTTTCTGGCATGTAAATTTGATTTCAAGCAATTTATACGAGCTGTTATGATATAATTTTCACCCGAGCTTTAATTAATTCCAAACTCGCGCTGTCTCTCTCTCTCTCCCTCTCTCTCTTTCTCTCTTTTTCACTCGGTCAGTTCAAGCTTTTACAGCATCCTAACGAACTTTTAAGCCATATAAAAAAATCTTGCAAACCTTAAAACAATAAACTACCAGCAACGAACGGCCAGTGGTTTGCCGCTCGTACTTCATTACGGGCCAGACGGATAGCAACCCGTTAGGCAAAAGACGCCATCTACCCGCCATACTGAGAATGCATATAAGCAGGTTTGCGTCGTCGTAAAATGTTGCATCATACCATTTTCCAGCACTGGTTGGAAGGCAATGACATTGACGAACAACTGACTACCATCAAGCTTCCTCTTTTCCTTCCTTCTAACACCCCTCCTTACATCCGGTTAAAAAAGGCGCACCCACACACATAACAAACAAACCCGTCGGGAATATTCCGCCATTGCCCACCTGGCTCAGTCGTTCTCGGTGGTGCGTTTTTTGGGGTTTGGAAAATCCTAACATCAACGGAGCGCATTTTATCCCTTCATCGTCGTTAGTTACGTTTTTACGACGGTGAACTTTCGGCTGGCAGAAAGCTCTCATTCCGCACACGGGTACCACAGGGGAACACAACAGCATGACGATGCTGCACGGTTCTGTGTAGGGTTTCTTCATTGTTCGGCTGGCTAATGGATCTGGGCTGGGCACTCTTGTGCATCTCCAGCACCGGCAAACATCATCATCATCATCATCGTCTTTACCGTTTTAATAATTTTGCCTCACGTTTTTGTGCCTTCGCACACTGGGGACGCTGAGGTCTTAACGTGCCGCTCATAATCACTTTCGCTCGTTTCCGGTCTTCTTCTACGGCGTAAAACCCGCACCGAAAAAGGTAGTCGCCGTTTCAGTAGGGAGGAAAACCGACCAGAAGATCATGTATTGGGACACATACCAAGGGGTAAAGTGTTCACCGAAAAAAAAGAAAATCTTATATACCGTTCGTTAACCATTTTCCACTATGTTTCTTCCTTACTCGCTCGCACCTCTTGTTTAGCGTACGGATAATAAAAAAAAAGTTTAATCATTCCATCATCTGGTCTGTTGGACATTCTTTCGAAAGTGCGCCACAATGTATGCAATGCATCAGACAAACCATTCCGAACGGTAGCCCCAGAAGCGGTAGCGGCGGGGTGGTAAGTTTTACAACAATTTTTACACGCCAGCTTTATGCAGATTTAATCAAATGTAATTTATTATCTTAATGGTGTTTTAATGCTTGCCTATGAATATAAATTACCGGTCCTCTGGTCAGCGTGCTTATTTTCACAGAGCGAAACGCCTGGCCCATGTTTGGCTGTAGTGGTGTAGATCTTCTAAAATACATTCTCCACATTCGGTACGGCGGTTTCTCCCGGTGGCCATAGTTTCGTTCACGAGCAGAAGAAACCTCCGATCGATCGTGCAGAATCGTAGCGGAAATTATGTTACATCCTTTCATGATGCAAAAGCTTGTCTTACAACAAGCAAAAGTACATTTTCTATACTTTGGAAAGGCTCTTTTTGGAAAGTGAAACAAATGTAGGCAAAATTTGTGAACCGATTTCGAAGAAGCGTACAAGTGAACCAAAGGGAAAGGAAATTAGTTTTATAATTATTGCACGGTATCGATCCATTCCTGCAAGCAGGTGTACTCTACTTTTATCAGCTTAGTCTCACCGTTCAGGCACATTGATACAAGAAGGAAAAGTCTTTCCTTCCTTTAATGTTAACACACAACGAGAACTTGGTATATTGTGTGTATAAAAATTGCATCTACCAAACAGATGCACCTGCTTGGTGGCACGATACAGCGTGGTACGAAAGTGGAGACAAAAGTTTTAATTAAAGATTAACGCTAATGCTTTTTAATGAAAACCAAAACCAAGACCATGGTGTAAGAGGTCGTTTCTCCGGTCATGGTAATCTATGCAGGAGCGCCAATGTGCAGTAGTTTAGCAATTATGAGCAGGAGTGGATTAGAAGGTGCTTAGCGTTGATGAGATTTAACTCCGTATTCCTGCTCGGTAGTACATTAATAGCTGCCGTTGAGTGAGGTTAGAGAATGAGTGTTGTTTTTATTCAATTTAATTAAATAGTAAATAAAATCACATTTCCCTTTGCTTGATAATGTTTATTTGTTTAAGCTTTTTGTAACAAATTATTTTAAAATCTATTCCTTTGCTAAAATGGATAACACTGAGCCAAAATTTCCTCCTTCTTTTTGTTGCAAAAGTCTTCAACTGATCACCGTTAATCTTAGTCTAGAATATTTGAGTATCTATTACGTGACGAAAATCATCTTTGATTTTTCATTATTTCTTTTCCTAAAGGTTCTTTTCTTGATGATTGAATAAAAAAATTAAAATCGAAATACACTGTTCATTGTATCGAAATAACCAGAATATCATTTTAGTGCTCTTCCGATCGGTTAAACCTTATTTCTTTTTTTTTCTCATACTCTCAATTTTTTAAATTTATTTTTTTAACAATTCTAATAGTTAATCAAATTGTATAAATAAATAAAATACTTTGCCCATAAGATGCCGTGTGGGCTTAGCTTATGATTTACATGTTTAAACATTGGTTTAAAACAGTACTTTTAGGTTAAATTTAACATCGTACTACATCATTTTGCATATCCATTGTTGTCTGACCAAGTAACTTTAAAAATAATGTTGGTTCAACCCACGACTTTCGCGGAATTCCAATGGATCAACTTCGAAAAAAACGAGTTGAACTATTGACACCATTTTTTCATAAATAGTGACATGGTGAACCTTTCAGCGTTAATCGGTTCTTGGAATTGGTTCTCAAGCGACACAGTCGCAGTTGTATCACGTAAAATAAAATATTATTACGAGAAACAAAAAGTTTATACTAAACTTACAAAATTTCCCGGCAAAGAACAGATACCGAAGCCAATAATCGATAATCAAAGCACACGAAACCATTAGCAAATTACAATGTGAAGTTGTAACTCATGCGCAACAAGCTGCATTAAAGTGTCCACAATATACCTATCAATTTCTCACATTAGATAATGCATTTGCTTCATGCAAGTAATGATGCAGTTTCTAATTGGAATTAATGCGCGTTGCTGCAATCGTACCGGTTGCCCGATAATGAACTTGAATCGAGCATCTGATTAAAGCATATTAGCTGGCTTCACTCAAATTCACGATCAATTTCATACACCACGAAGTGACGGTTGTGTACTAGCAAACAGTTACCCTTGAAGGTATCCAATTTGAGATGAAGTGTAACATCGTACTTTTAATGGATTTATTGAAGCGGAATGATCAAGCTCAAATACCTCGAACATTAGCAAAATTAATTTTTCTCGTCCCCGCCAGAACGCAGAAGCTCCAAATGCAACCCTAAATGCACATGAAATCGTATAAAATGTGCGTGGAAAATTGATTTTAAACTTCGCACCCCCAACGCGATGTTTATGCTGAAAAGTTTCGATTTGTAACGCGCATTATTTTCACATACCATTGCAAGCTTAACCTACCTTGACTTGTTGCGCTGTACCATCGTTTCGCTAAACCGTTGCTAAAGTTGCCGTGCCGCACTGGTTGACGGTTGCTGGAAAAATCATATTACGGTTCACGGCTTCGGTTCACATGCCGCTCCTTCCCCGTTGCTGGGCGCTTTGAACAACCCTGACACACCACTCGCACACCACAGCACACAAAAAAAAACAGATAACACTGGCCCACCGAACCGATACGCACCCTAGCCGATTAGGGAGTCAGGGCGGAATGACAAGCAAACGGTCGGAGCAGTAACAGGCAAGAACGAATATATTTTAACTTTTAACAACTCCACTTGACTTTTGACTTCTTTTAACTTTATTTTCGCTTTCTTTTGGGCTTTACCTTTTTTTGTTGCTTTTTTCTTCTTTTTTTAACTTTTCAACCAACTTTCACTTGGAAGAGAATTTTTTCTTTTCGTATTTTTTATTCACACTCTAAGGTAGAACACTTTTTTTCAGGGCGCGTTTCGGGCGTGTTTGAGTATTCGTACTCCTTTCTTTTGCAAAACGCACTACACACTTTCGTTTTCTTTTTGTTGCCTCCACAGAATTAGCCTGGTAGAATTGTGAAGAGAAAAAGGAAAAAGACTATAAGGAACTGATAGTAAAGCGACACATTTTATGCTGCTAAAAAGAACAATAAACATGTGAATAAGGGGGCCATTAGTTCTTATTGTTTGCTTTACAGTTGGTAAGCAACTCAATTTTTTTATTTGTCTAGTGAAGTTTTTGTGAAGTCCTTTAAACCCGTCAACTATCCACTGTTGTTTACTCATTGCAACACAAACACACCGTCGGAGCACAATCAGCTTTTAGCGTTGTAAACTTTTTCTTCAGTATTTGATTTTCCTTTCGCGTTTAGTTTTCTCAAAACTCGACACTTTCTTAGGGTGTCAGAGGAACAAGAAAATTCTTTTCACCCCAACTATTTATGTAAATTCAACTTGGCAACTGATTTAGGAGCTCACGAGGTGCAGCTCATGCTGCCTGTCTCGCAAGATCTACCGGCTCAACCATTTAAGGTGGCTGGTCTAACTTGTCATATATTCCTAACACCACCAGTGTCTCACAGATACGCATAAACGTAGGAAGACAACTTGGTGCTCGATTTGCTCTCCGTAGTATGTCTTTTGCAGCTGTAAGTTTTTGGACTACCCGCTGGTGAAAGGATTTTCCGACGAGTGTGAGTCGCGTTCTTTTTCGGAATTCGGGACGAAACCGCGAAACACAAGACACCAATAAAGTTCTTCCTCTGTCGTGTTGTGTTCCTGCTACACGCCGGGAGACAAAACCCCGTGGATTAGTTCCTACGGAAAACTAAACTACTGCATTTCGGGTAGGATATCGAGTTTCGGTGTTCGTTTTGTTCGTTTTCTTGTGCTCTGTTCGGGTGTCGGGTGAAAAAGTTGCCCGGAAACAAAACAGTCCGCTTCCGACACATCCCTTTTCTGCTTCACTTCCAGTGAAATCAGATCATCAGAAGTGGTGTGGCCTTGTTGTGCGTCACTTCGCGATTCCGCATCGTATTAAAGCATCAGCCCTTTTCGTGGACGATCACTTCAAACCGATTCGATACGTTAAACGGGGAGACAAAAAAAAAACCGTGAAAGAGAAGTGACTTCGTGCTGTAGAGCCCACACAGAGCAACGAAGAAGTTCACATAAAATGAAACAAAAAAAAAATGGTGTGGATTTCGTCCACGGATTGTTGTTTTTCTTTGCAAAACCACCGACGACCCTTGCCATCATCCTGGAGCACCGTATTCGGTTCCGTATAGTTTTTTTTGTCCTTTTTCTTCTTTTCGATATTGGAACTTTTTCTTCTTGTTGTTTATCAACGACTTGCTACAACTCTTAAAGCTTTGTGTCTTTTCGGGTGCCTTTTTCTCAAAACGGTGTTGAGCCGTAGGAAAAGAACTTCGATGAGACTTTGTGACCGGTGTTTAACGTTGGAGAAAGAGACTGCAAGCAGTTAAAGAAAAAAAAACAGCAACAAAGATGCGGTTCGAGCATTATGAAATTGGAATTTTAAAAAAAACGAACGTAATGTTAGTGTAAAAGCATTAGAAATCGTAACAAGTGAATTGACAGCAAATCGACATCATGTCTTCCAAGCGTTGTTCAATGTTTTCCAATGTTTTTGGGACGGTATCGATGTCAAGTATTTGCTTGCAGTGAAACGTTTTAATATCTTCAAATGAGACCCATCGCGAGGGGACAAAAATCTTGTACTTGCTGTCCCATGAGACAAACAAACCGGGAAAAGTATCAGCATTTCTACCGTTGCGTTGTATTTTCTTTACCATTCCAACTAAAACGCTTCACGAAACGATTTGCCTTTGTTGTATTGGGGTTTTTTTTTTTGTTTGTTTGCAGGGTAACTACCGTCAGCCGGTCATTTGTGACCCCGTCGTACAATCGTCACGAACACGGAAAAGGTTGGATATAAAGGCAACCGAAAAGTTCGTTGTCTCATTTCGCAGAGCGCACAGCCGGAGCAATGGGTACGCCACGTGTTTCACGTCAAATGTGTGAAACGTGTCCATCTTCAATGAGTTTCATTCAGATCATCTTCACAATGGTAAACGTAGTAAGAAAGCAAGAAAAACACACAACAAAGCACGGGAAACAAAACTGATCCTTTTTGCAATAGCATCCAAATAAGTAAACTAAACCGAACTGTTGTAGGAAGGAAACAAAAAAGGAAAAAAAAAGACTTCGGTACAATAAATGAAGGATATTGCGCTTTTCCGTTTCCGTGTTCGGTTTTTTTTGTCTCTTCTCTTTCTTAAGCGAAAAAATGAGCCAGTGTGGGTGGCTTTTCCCACAGACCAGTGCGATACGGTAGTCCCACCGGACCGAAAGTGTGGCAAATTTCTTCTTTTCTTTTTGGGGGGGAACGTGGACGATACATTTCGTTCCCCTTTGTTCCCGTACCGCTCCGGACAATCCATCCATCGGTTTTATTTTGTGAAACGTTAGTTTTTGTTTTCCTTTTCGCTTTATGTCAAAACCGGATGCTTCCAAATAGATTGGATTCGCTCAATCGTGCACCAACTGGTGGTCGAGTCCGAAGATAGTGTCGATAGTTTTCGGGGGGTAAAGAGTTTGTTCAAGTTTATCAATGGCCGGTTCGGTTGAAGCTTGGTTGATGAAGCAATTTGCGAAGAAGATGTGAATATGTTTCATTGGGAGTTTATGCTTTGTCTGTGAACAATTTCTGGTTCATATTGTAGCAAATTGAGTTTGCATAATAATTTCATTGATACAAGTTGGTCGTAGCACAGACTCCTAAAAGTATGCAATGTGTTTGTTTGTTGGTCTTAAAGACCTTAATTTTTTTTAAATTCGTTTGGTTTTTTTTTTAATGACTGCAAGAAAATTGTAGGTGTTTGAAAGAAATAGTGGGTTTAAATTTTTGTTACATATTTTCAATTGTTGACTTTGTTTTGTAACGCTTCTGCTACAAAATTTGTTTTATCTCTTCTGCGCAAAAAAATCGCCCTTCTTTGTAAATGTGTTTTGAAACCCTTAGACAAAGAACGAAAAAGTTTTGTTCTGTAATGTTCTTTAATTTAAATTACCCCATTAGCTCGTTTGCGAACAGTTTCCGTAATGCTGTTTGTTTGTGAAATTGCAACTTTTTAAAACTCGTTTTCAGCCATCGAACCAGTCACGAGCACACACAAACACACACACACTCGCACACTTACATACAACAAGTTTCATCACATTATAACGGCAGCGGCTGAAATCAAAGCTCGGTGCGGCCCTAATGGGACAGTGTCGCGAAAACCTAATCCAACGCGTTTCGTACGATGTACGAGCCCAACCAAGGAAACCGTAAGGCAAAGGAAGGCTGACGGTTTGAGTGGGGAAATTTATACCGTCATAAAATCCTAGCATCTTCCGCGCTAACGTTCCCACCAGGCGTCTCCATCGAACTACCAGGCGTCTCCATCGAACCACCAGGCGTCTCCATCGAAACTCGGGTCGTACATCCTAAGCAGAATGTAAATAGTAATAGATGCTGGAAGGCATTGTGTAGTGCGACACGGCTAAACAAGATGCTGCAGAAAAGGCACAGAGCCCAAAATCCGTGAAGCACTAAAACACCGACACAAGGATCCTTTTTCGGCGGATTTTTTTTTCCGCTGCGCCCAATGAGATATCTTTCACCAAATAGTGGATTTGTGGTGCCGCACTTGAAGGGAATAAAAAAACACACACACACACTCAGATGGAAACAGTTTTCTTTTGTACGGTGAAATAATTTTAAGATTCAAATAACCCTCCAAAATGCAGACACACACACACAAATACATACAAAAGCACATAGAGTAGTGCCACTCAAAACGTCGTATCAGCAAAACTAAACGAACGAAATTTAAAGCGATTTCGCTGTCTATTCGTTTCGTGCTCGTTGCGAGTAAAGATTTGCGAGCAAGAATCATTACGAGCGTGCTTGAAGACGTACGTCAGTGAGATGAAAAAAAAAAATACGGTGAAGCCCGCCGACAAACGATCAAAGAAAAATCTGTGCTTTTTATTCCCTTCTTTTTGTTTTTATTTTCCCGGTACGTCTCGCAAAGTAGTGCGAACATAATTTTCTCATCCAATCATACTGTTTCGCGTAGAGGTTGCCTTTTTCTGCCTATTCGCCAATTGTCATTGTTATTTTGGGTTTTCTTCTTTATCCCTACGTTCAGTTCAAATTTTTGCCTAAAGCGTCTCCCACACCAGCGAAACAAATTCAAACTGCCATCATGTTGTATTCCTTTCTTTCCCCTCACACTCCCAAAAACAAAGAAAAAAGTAAATAAAAGCGAAATAGAATAAAGTAGAGGAAAAGTTCACTTTTATGTGCGCTTTATATGTGTGTGTGTGTTTGTGCGTGTTCGAGCCTTATAAATTTATCTCTCAATTGGGAAAGTTTGAAAATTGCAACTGATTTGCTTTTGCACGTGGGACACAGTGCTGGGAAAATGGGTGGAAGCACAGCCAAATTCGCTTGAATTGGCATACCAAGTAAGCAGGCGTTCTGTCGCCGGTTTGAAACAAACCATAAAACACACATATAAACACCGATATCCCCTCACCATACTATGCATGCGGGTAACATGGAAGCATGGAAGAGATGGATACCTTGCCTCCAGTACCACTCGCACCATCCCATTTCCATACTACCACTTGGGCCTGGCGGAGCTGATTGTCTTTGTTTCGGCGTGGAAGCGTAAGCCTTTGCCATTATTTGCTTGAAACCAATATAAAATGTGGTGCCTAGTGCCTGGTGAGATGGTGCGCCTGGTGTACAAAACTTTACCGAACCAACCTGCCCAATAATGCTTCGGAAACGACAGTAAGCGAGAGAAGGATCGGTGGATCGAGACCGCACATACACCCGCCCCGCTTTGGGTTGAGCTTGCTTTATTGCGAAACAACCGGCCAAAGTTGGGCTGTATTCGAAGCAGTTTTAAGTTTGTTTGTTTTTTCTTGTGTTCACCAGATTGAATATGGTTGGGTGCCATTGGTTGTGGGAAATTTAAAGTGATTTCTTGTTTTGTTATATTGTTTCGTTTTTGTTTATTGAAATAAATTAAACTTTTTTCAGTTAAAATTCGCGTTGAAATAAGAGTTTTTATATAGTTTCGGGATATTTTATTGACATTTGAATTGCCTAATTGATTAAGTTAGTCTTTAATAACTTTTGAAAGACTCCATAAGGTAGTTTACGTAATTTTAAAACAAAATAATAAACAGCTTAGTGACCTTTTGCAATAAAATTTGTTACATCAAAACGTTAAACTACTTTTCCATAAATTTTGTTTCATATATTTTTAATTTGGTTTTTATATTTTGTTCTAATTAGGAAAAAGCATCTCATCTCATCATAAAACCTTGAACTAACTTTGAATATTTGAAATTTTCCACACCTCATAACACATCCATTCCGTGTCAAATTAAATGCTGACAACATAGCTTTTACACTCACACCCATGTGTAGTCATCCCGAGTAAAAAAAACACACACCCAAGCATAACCAATTAGGAGGAAAATATCCCGGCATTTCCTTCTCTTCCTCGCCACAACTGAAAACGTTCATTTTCTCGCTGATAAACACTTTACACAACACTTTTGCACTGTTTTTTTTTCTTCCTCTTTTGCCACGGAAATACTATCACGGCATTTGCTTGGGTACTGTTGTTTGCAAACGTTCATCCACTTTTCTCACAAGCCTTCACTTTATGTACGTAAGCACACAAAAACACACACACACACAAACTAACACGCCATACTGGATCCATTCGTGAAACAAGAACCCTTAAAGAAAGCTATCTTATGGCGTGCAACGATGTGTGTTGCAGCAAAAAGCATTCCCGTTTACGCTGAGCATTATGATAGGGAACAGCGTTTCTATCGTGAACACGACCGTAAACGTGCCGTTTGACGTAAATGATAAGCTAGACAGGGAAGTTCCTAAGGGCGGGTTGGAGAATATGGGTTGGCAGATGAGATCGTTAGCAGAAAGGGAATCGATGAACGGCGAAAGACATCTTCAGAAATCCGGGGTCAGCTGAAACCAATCGTTTCAACGCCAATTAAACACACCACTTGTCCACTGGCTGAATGTCCTACGATAAACCGGAACTGTTTTAAGTTTCTTTCCTCTATCTCTCCCTCTCTTTCTCTCTATATTTCTGCCTAGTTCAAAGGTTGTGTACAGCAAGAATGGAAGCGACATTTTTACAGACATTCTTAAACGCTGTCTTTGCAAAGGCTTCAGCCAAAGAAGACCTTCAGGGTCGGAATGGAATTTAAAGCAACAATATAAAATAAATTCTTTCATCCCATTTGCACCACTGTCACGAGCACGGATCTAAAGCGTAGAAAGAATCGGTGCATTTCGATGATTTCCAGCTACAAATGGTGCTTCTGTATTGTTTTATTTTTTTCCTCCTTCTTTGATAACCGGACACAGGACAGGATGGAAGCATCCGTTTTACGGAAACAAAAGTACAAAATAAAGAACGGTAGAATATCCTCTTGAACGGCGGTACCGGCTGTGTTCTGATTGGGTCATGCTCCCTAACCTTTCCCAACCTGGTACCTTCCCGCTCTCACTTTTCGCTTCCCAACACCCAGCGTGGATCCGCTCCTTCCTAGAGTACCGACCAAGAGTAACGATGCAACTTAGGAAATTAATTAATTTTCAATTTCGATAAAACAGCTGCCTAAAGCCCTGCCCTGTACCTTCCCAACTGGGGTGTTTCAACATCCTTGCAGCTCGCCGATAATTTTAGGGAACCGAAGGTTTTTCGGCGCTGGGCATGACAGAAACGCTACGCGAGCCGAAAGAAAATTGTTGAAGCAGCACATAAATCTTTACAGCTTCAAGAAAAGCGAACGGAGCCGAATGGGGCCGGGGTATTGCCCAAACACCACGCCATGGTGAAAAGTGTCATCTCGCCCTCACATTTGTTCGACCCGAACCGAACCGAAAGCGTAAAGTGAAACTTCCCCACCGAAAACCCCCGCCTCGTCCGTCAGCCGTACGCAGCCAGTGTGCCATCCATTCCGGGAGGGTAAAAAAACTGCAATCACTTTAATGGAAAAGCAAGAAGTTCGTACCATCGCTGTTGCCTCGCATAAATGGGCAGGATTCATTTCGCATGTTGCTTCTTCTATGGGCCAAAGTAAGTACGCTCTTTGGTGACATTTTTTTTCTTCTCTTCGTTTTCCCCTGTGACCAGCACCAGCCATTTCCACTTCGTTCCATCACGAATGGGAAGGAAGTATCAGAAAAGGGAATTTTGTTCCACTTTTTTTCGTTGTATTCCCTACCAGCTGACTCAACCTTCCAGCTGGGTGGGTGTGTTGGGGAATGGTGGGAAAAAAGTTTTGATGTCGATCGGGGATGGTTCAAGTGAAGGAGCGCGAGTGGAACGCAAATTTCTGCAAGAAAATGGTGAAGAAAATGTGTTTTCCCAACAGCTGTGCAATGGCAGCAGCAGCAGCAGCAAAGTGCCCGCGGGTACGTGGTGGTTTTTTTGTTATTTCGTTCTTTCACCTCGATATGCAACTTCTTTCCGGTCTGGGCCGAACTGCTGCACCGGATGTCCGGTTTCGGTAGAAGTGAAATCGGATGGATTCAACTGAAAGGCGATCTTTTGCAGCTTTGGAATAAAATGTCTTTTTTGGAGAAGAACGGAAAATGCTTGATTTTCAACAAAGCGCTTTAATTTTGAAACTTAGTTTAAGCAAAATTTTGGACAACCTTAAACGTTATACGATTTTCTACACTTTTGCACTGGTTGGTTTGGAAGCAGACGTTCGCTTTTTTTCCTATCCACCTTTTTCGAGCTTTGTGACGCACTTGTGTGACAAAATCGTGAGTTGCTTTCCGAACGTGCAATGGCGTTTAGGAATGTTTATCTTCCGTACCGACACCTGCTACAGTCACCATCGGAATCTCGTGTGCAAAACTTTCGCTAAGCAACTCCAATTCTTTCACACAGCAACATAATGGTACTTTGAACGGAAAACATTTTGTTTTACACATCTGTACCCTTCAATAACAAACACTTTCTGTCGCGTTGCAACACAATTCGATTCTCAGCTCACCCGAAACAGTGAAGGAAATCCTTCCTTTTTTTCTCGTTTTTTGATAAAGCAGCTCTACGCTATTGTTAACGCGACGCGCATAAAAACCATCATCCTTTCGGTGTAAGGATACGGTGAAAACTAAAGCCGAACGGGCGGCCGAACGTTTGCTTTAAATGAAACATTCAACACCGGACGGTGAGTGTGAGTGACGGTGCTCACAAAACCGGCTCTCATTTGAAAATAATCCCGATCATTTTAACCGTTGTTTTTCTTTACCACAGTTTCGACGAACATATTTTCCACTTGTGATGAGAAAAGCGAACAATGCGAGAGAGTGAGTGCACGGTTTTCGAAGTTCGAAAAGTCACTCAGCCAAAATGCGCCGGCGCCACTGTTTGTGTGTGACACGTGAACGGTAAACGAGAGTTCCCCGAAGGGTATTTTTGATCGAGTTTTCATTGCACCGTTTCACCACAAGACCGAACGAACGAGCGGCGTGTGCGTGTGTGCGTATCTTTTGCGTGGTGAAAGCAAACCCCGAGTGGTGAATTTTCGCCGGGTTTTCCACCTTACGTGTAGGAGGAATTGGATGGAAATGTGAAGATGAGCGGGATGAGAGGTGGTAGGTGGTAAATGTTGATTATTGCAACAGACCTCTTATCATGGTCATTGTTTTGTCATCCCGCCAGCAGTCATCGCTCTCGCTCTTTCTCTCTCGCAAGAGCACGCTCTTCTCATCTGCCGTAAAGCGAAACTCTCACTTCATTTCATCTACGTTTATCTTTGCTGGTAAAAGAACACAATTTAAATTGACAACATTGGGTCAAAAAGGCACCGATATGCTCGTCATTGCAAAGGAAAATCTACTTTTCGATATTCATTTTCGTTTCTCACTCTCGTGTCACTCGGTGTCACCGTTCCGATGGGTACCATTTGGCAGAGTGTTTATTTTCCTATTACGAACCGTGTACGCACACGTTCGATCTCTAGGTTTGGGAGATGTTTCTCACGCTAGCGACAAGATTTTCCACGAGTTGCTCCACCACACCCGACTGAACTTGGACGAGTGGGGGTGGGTGGGAGATTGTTTGGTGTCGTGTGTGCGAAGAGAAAATTAACTGAGAAATATAAGTCCAAAGGGGTGGGAGAGAAGGTGTTCGGTTTTCTTTTGCTAGTACAATCGTTTTCCGCCAGACAGCGCTTTAGGGATGCTGGAATGGAATCTTCATGAATCGGGCGTTAGATTTAAATAGTTTAAACGGATTTTTGTTGAAATAAAAATAGTTGTATGTTCTGTTGAAAATGCTCTCCTTACTACACTCTGTAGTAAACTTTTCAAATTCATTGAATACAATGCAATGATTGGGCTGTCTAAATCCATCAGTGCTGTCTTAAAATATAACAGAAATTAGTTGGGTTTAATTAAACTATTAAACTATCAACACTGAATTTAACATTGGTTTTTGATAAAATAAGATGTAATAATTGGAAAAACGAGCTTTTGATGGCTCAATGCCATCATTCAACCATCACGGTTAATTTCGTCATCGTTTTAAATTTATGTAGGCTAAGCAAAATATTTTAAAGTTTGCTCAAGTTAAATAACAAGAGATCAAGTTTAAAAAAACCTACAATAGAGAATGAAAATATGTTACAATAACAATCGTTGTGTAAATAATGATTCATAGTTTGATAAGCATGGGTGAAGGAAAGAAAAGAATTAAACCAAGCAACTAAAATTATACGAATTAATGTGGTTATAAGATATGACAACTTTTCTTTGCTTTGATTGGTCTCTTAGTGCCTACTTTTATAAGTTTTTATTATTGTTACTAGTTTTTAAAGAAAAAATGTAAGAAATTTTTTTAAAATAACTAACACATGAAATTTATTCGAGCAATAATTTCCATCTCATAAAAGCACATACTGTATGATTGGTATTAAACTTAAAAAAAGAATGAATTATTATATAAGCTATTCAGTTTGTTTTACGAAGAACAACCGATAAAACAATTCACAATTCGAAACAACCCCATTTCCGTTTTTCGCTATTCCAAACGTTTTGTAAATTTCCCACCTGTTTCGCCTCTCATCTCCCTCCACTGACCTTAGACAGCTAACAAGGCCTGAAATTGCACCTATCGTTTGCCCATCGGTTTAATTTAATTAAAACGACTTCCCGTCCTATTGCCCATCCAGCAGTAAGAACAAATATCCAACCACTGTGTTGGAAGAAAAGCAAATGGGAGAAAAAGTAGAACTAACTCCAATCCGTTTACTAGTTCGTCGACTTTAGAGCGCGAAATGCATTCTGTCGGTTTTGCTGGCATTAGCGTTGAATGGTGAAACGGAATAAGAACCAAACACACACATCCGAATACACTAACCGGGTGGGAAAAAAACACACGGGGAAACTAACTCCTCGATCGTTTTCGGTAAAGAAAAGCTACCTCCAAACCAACGTGGGTTTGCCTTTTCAAAGGCATGAACACCGGTCTGATGAAAGAGCGATTCCTTTAATCACCACACATTCCATTTAATTGCTTTATAAATTCAGCATGAAATTTCGATGCAAGTCGACTGGTAGGTGAGCGGTCACTTTCTTTTTTTTCATTCGAAGATTCAAATGGAAGCTGCGAAGAGTGGGAAAGCTAACGAGAAGGAAAACAAGGATGCATGTTGGCCAAACAGGAAATGAGATTTTCATATGAGTACGTGTCTACGGTAAGTGGTAATACGTTGAATATGGCAGAAGCCTTTTTGAGTGCGCTAGAGCATTTTTAAATATTATTATATGTGGTTAAAATATAAAGTTTTTTTTGCTTCGTGTTCCAGTGAGTTTTGAATTTTCTTGTCGTTTAGTAAAAAATATCCACCATTTCTGTTCAGGCGCAAAGAAAATGCCAACTAAAAATATTCCAAAATGCCAGCCAACTCCGTCCCAATCAAAACGGATCCGGGTGAGATTAACGGGTTACATGATCCTTTTCTGAATGTAATGCTGCCAGTAATTTTAGATTCAAAGAGAAATTTGGATGAAGGAAATGTAACGGGGGTTTCCCTACATGCATACCCATTCGGACCATTTTCCGAGCAGCGAGGTCAGCAAAATACTACAAAACCGGGCAGCTCATTTTCGCTGGCATCATTAGTACTGCGTTTTTCGGTACCATCATGGTTTTGCCGCTTTGGAAGGTAGAAAATGAAGGAAAAGAGAACATAACCAACCTCAACTCCTTCCTCCAAAACCCTAAGCCACCAATCGGTCTACCATCGTGAGAAAGGCTTTATTCTACTGTTCAGATTGGGTGTAATTTCATACCCGTAGCAAATTAAAATTGTGATTTTTTCTCCTATCAGCTTTCCTTCACCTGCATGGGATCGTGTTTTTTACTTCTCTTTATTTATTATGTACACACACACATTCCAGTAAAGTTAGCGAGGGTCTCGGTTTTTTCTCCAGGCGCGTGTTTGTTCTCAGCTTCATGAGCGACGACCACATTCCTGGACAGAATTTCAAACATGATGCACGAATAACATGGCGATCCGGGGTTGTGTAGGATGGTAGGAGGTATTTGAAACGAGAGGGAAAGTTTTTTTTCGTCTTTTTGCTTCATAGAACAAGTGTGCATTTTTATTACACATGCTGGCAAATTAGTACCCTTGCAGTGAAAAGTACGTAAAGGTGCTATCTCCGTGTAAGCGTAAGCTTCATCCTTCCTTGGCCGTTATCGCGTAGATAATTAACGGAAGAATGGTGTAGACGCTCGCGGTTAGATTACATTACACTGTCCCTATGTAGTATGAAGGAGGCTTTTATTCAGTGGTGTTATTCGTGTAAAGGATTGTTTTAATAAGAAAAACGGGTTTAAAACAGTCTTTTATCTTGATTAATGCTCGCAGAAGTGTAATTTGAAACGATGGGGTTAATATTATGTTTGGTTGTTATTTTTTTGATTTTAGAATAACTGTTTTTGTGTAGTAATTTGACTCATTTGTCGATCAATTTGTGCTATAATTTTAGTTTATGTTTTACAAACATTGTAGAATCATGGTATTGCTCTCGAGATTATTTGACGGAGTTCCATATATTTTTTCCCAAAAATTTTGAATTCGTCCCGAGTTTTTTTTGTTGAAAATTTCTCATACATTTGCAAACACATCCCCGATATGGTTTACGATTAACTACATATTTTTCACTTTAACATTACGTACTTTTTTACTAAATGAGGCGACCATACGAAGCGTTAAGATATACTGAAAAAAGAAATAAATAAAAAAGGCAGGTTGAAACGTTGAATACATCTTTCAGATAGGAAAATAAATTAAAAATTTATCATTAATTCAACCGTAATAAGAAGTTTTGGGGAATATTAAACACAATGGTCTAACTGTTCTTACGATACTTGTGTTCGAAAATTGTTTAAAACAGACAACAATGTAAAAAGGAAATACTTCTTTTTTACAAGTTTTTCAAAAGGAAAATCTATTACAAAGAAAAATAATTTTCTGAAGATGCCACTCAAATTGTGCTTTAAATTTTGTTATTCAAAAAGTTCGTTCCTTAATGAAGAAAATTGAAAAAATATCAAAAATCATTGGCAAAACCTAAAAAAAACACGGGACTAATTCAAAAATGTCGGGAAGGCTATGATATGTATGAAATTTTGTTTAAATTTTAGCATTTTGTTATTAGCCATAAAATCCTTTCATTTAACAAACTAAAAACTAAAAATAATCTTATATTTTTTAAAAAAGAATAACGAAATAATCGTACATAAAAAATATAATCAATTTCTTCTACTTTCATTACATCGTATTCGTTCCAATCTTCTACCAATCTACCTATCTTATTGCTTCAAACCAATCTTGTTTATCTTAACACCCATTTTACATTCTAAGCTAACCCATCAAACAAAGAACCACAACTTGCTTTCAACACCTTCCCAGGCATAGGCATCGCAAAACTGCCCCTAACCAGACCGTTTCCTGCAAATATTTCGCTTGAACAATCGGCTAACTAGTTGTTCCGCTTGAGTATAACTTTCCAACCAAAAATACACATGCACGCACAGGGCCACCTTTTCTGTCTGGCTTGTGGGACGTTTGGTGAAAATTTAAGTGCTTCGGGGTCACCTACCCCAAAAGCATCCCTTTCCTAACCTCAATCACAACCCTCTCCCCAGTCTGTTCCTGGGTCCGAGCAACAATTTTACACGATCGGCATCGGTTTCAAAACTCATTACCACAATCTTTTTGAAGATTTATGAAATTTTAACTAGTTTTACACCAGATCAACCAGCCGGAAGTATCTTTGACACAAACTTAAACGAAACACGCAAAACTTTTCCATCCCGAGGTTTTCGTGGCCTGTTGGTCTAGAGGGCGATGCATAAGCAAGCATCAGTGTGGCAGCTCGATGAATCTGGAGTGCTCCATTTACGTACCACATGTGTGTGTATGTGTGTGCGTGTGGGTGTGTAT
The DNA here is from genome assembly GCF_943734845.2 of Anopheles funestus. NCBI lineage: Eukaryota > Metazoa > Arthropoda > Insecta > Diptera > Culicidae > Anopheles > Anopheles funestus. The sequence goes on along the minus strand of NC_064598.1, from coordinate 78,953,426 downwards.
TTTGGCTTCATCCTCCTGACGCTCGTTAACGATTCCGAAAGCTTCCACCGAATGGGTGTATGCAAGCGGCACCACCCAGCAGACACGCAAGATGATTGAGCACATGCACCATCCGCAAGCCAGTGTACCTCAGTAGTACACAGTGGCACACGAGTGAGGGTATGATGCACCATTAAAATGTATAACATCTCACATCCTGCCAGTGAACGAAACGAGCGTACGAACAAGCTTCCGGCTTGGGAGCGACTTTTTTGAAGCGTCCCAGCAAAACGCTAAGACCCGGCCGCACTCAGGGAAACTTTGTAATCCAGTGGAAAATTGGGTGCTTGTATAAGGGTGGGTAGAAGGATGTTTGGTGGGTGGGTGAGTTCAAGCCGGAAAATAACCAAACGCAGTGTCTCAACAACGGTTCCGTTCCGTTGGGTTGGTGTTGCTACCTGGTAGAGAAACCAAGATTAAGCCAAAACAAATTAATATGGAAACACTCGTGTTCCCTTGATCTTGGCACATACACACACACACACACAGAGCCCAAGCCTTTCACAATTTGGCAGCAACGGTACGTGTATCCCAAAGTTGTTTAATTAACACTTGCTATCTTTATAAATATTTCACCGTTTTCTTTTCACATCAACGTCTGGAATAGATAATCTAAGCGAAACGATAAGGTGTAAGGTGAGTGTGGTGGGTGAAATGGAATTCGATAAAGATGGCTCACCGACGATTCCACTTTTCAACACACCCACACCTGTTTGACATCAGTTTTGCGATCATCTCATCTCAACGTTCAAGGGTCGAAGCTATCTGCGGTGCACTGTGCGTACACTCAATGAATAGTTAATTGATATGCCACAGGCAACCTGGCGCTGGTCGGTTTTTCGGCTTCTTAGGTGTATGAGAGGGAGGGTGGTCGGATGGTTCGAACCAGGAACCGCATTATGTCGACCAACGGTGGCTACCGAATGCGACAACCGAATAAAAGATGATAAAGTTACTGGGCTGCTTTGTAGTGGTGACGATCGACGACCGGTACCAGGGGATGAATAATTTCTGCCCAACTCTGGTTACTCTTGACTTTGTGGCCTTTTTTTTTTGATGGCATGAGAAGGTCATGGAAAACAAGGAAAGGGGTATAAGGAAGGTAGCATGAAGTGTAAAAAGGAGATTAATATTAATGGAAGATTTTGGAACCGGTGTGACGTCGGTTTTTGGACGACTGCTTGAAGAGTTGTAACATGGAAGCTGCCTGGTTGTATTTTTTTTGGTATAAAAGTACCACCTTTTTGGTTTTATAACGAAACGATTTCATGGAGCTAGGGCTAATAATATTAAAATCAAGCAAAGGTTTTTGTGTAATTTACACAGAAATATTTATATCGGTATGTCAATTGAGACAAACTTTTCTGGTTCAATTTTCTATTTTATTTAAAAACTTGTTTGTTATTTTTTACTTTTTTTACTTCATGTACCGAACAGTCTTTTGTTTAATTGCACATAGTTTCATTCATTATAAATTGTTTTGTGCCGGCTCAAATTTGTTTTACTGATGTAAACATGTAGAACGTTTTTTTTTAATTTAAACTAAAATTTCAATTCAAATCTAAAATATCAAAGATTTATATTTCGACATATGAAGACAAATAAATAAAATAAGCAAATTATTAATCCTTGAATCTAATAAAAAAGTACAAAAACTACACAAATATTCTAGCATTATCATATTAATTCAAAAAACCATATTTTTATTCACATGTTTAATGCATGTTTCACCAACAGTGGACAATTATCTATTAATCAAGCACTAGTTCAACACCCTTGATGTTGATTTTGCAAACGGTTTGTAAACAGTTTTGCATCTTCCATGATCACCGGTAACTCTCTTAACATTTATTTGTTTTTCTTGTGACATTTGTTTGTTCCGCGCCATCATCGACATAAGGACAACCGAGTGCCCCGTAACCGCACCTCCACCACACACTTCAACCCTTCAAGAACGGCAACTGTTTATTTGCTTTTGAAAATGAAAACAAACTCCACGAATCGGTGCGGCGGTACCAATCTTGTCCCGTTGGAAAATGTAGCGGGAAAGGGTCATACCGGTAGACGTCCTCCCGCGTGTAGCCCTTTGGCCCCACACCGAAAGCGCTCCGAATCGGTTCCGTGGGCGATAAATAATTTAGTCGTTTAATTAAACAACCTTCTCCGGGTGCATAAGTAATTAGAACAAATGAGCCGTGGCGACGATATCGTTCCCGGACGAACGGCGGTGCCCGCCAGTTACGAAGGCACCGATGACAACGGAAACGAACGAAGAAAACGACCTCCGTACATGGTACCTCCGGGCCGCCTTGGGCGGGTTTTTGCAGTGCAGCCGTACCACATCGCGCCATCTTACACGAGAGCAGCAGTTGTGCGCCACGAACTCTGCGGTGAGAAATGACATCATTCTCAGTGGGGGAGAGGTGGGGTATACGGGGACAGAAGGTGTACGGAACGGGGTGATGAAAAATGTCATCTCCTACCCGCCCGGACGGGGGTTTCCTGCACCGAAGGCCATCTTCCGGTTTCACGCAGCGGAATGGAATGACGTGGTAAATATGGCCGCCCTGTCCTTTTCGACCTAAGCGTTGACGCAGGATGTGCGTGCCTACCGGAAACCGGAGTGAAATCTTTGCACCCTTTTTTCCCACCCACCTGCTTTCGGCTCCCCTGCGATCGTTGGAACGGGTGCTGTAGGGTGAGTTTCCCGGTAAACGGGGTTCCGTTTTCAGCGTGCCTTCGTCCCCCTCCCTCTCCTAACCCTCTGTTTCCACTTGTCACAGTCAGTTTTGTTTTCCACACCAACGGCAACGACACGGTCTGCAGAGGAAAAAGAAAAACCCCATTATCAAGCACACTCCACAGGAGAGGACGCAAGATGTCTCCCACAATTGGACCGTGACACCGGTTGCCCGGTCCGGAAAGATGCAGCAAATAATAAACAAACCGAAGAGAGAGAGAGATAGAGAAAGAGAGTGAAAAACAAAAAAGACGAAAAACGAGCCGTGGGTCCTCAAGAAAAATGTAATTTATGCCTAACGCACCCGCCACGGTCCGGCACACAGCATGTCCGTATAATTAGCCCATTCTCTGCCCTATTTCTTACGCGGAAGGATAGACCGGATTTTTTGTTGTTGTTGTTGCTAGAAACCTTACACTTGGGGCATTTTTTTCTGTTCCTCTCCCCCGTCACCTAGTTTGAGTGGTTCTGTTTAGCCTGTCCTTTTGCGTGCGGGAATGGTTGGTAAGTGTATAATTTATGCACGGTTTCTATGCTTCCACGGTCGGCGTCCTTAAATGGTTTAAGATAGCGGTAAAATTAACGAAAACATATCTCCCGAACGTGTTTCCCGCGCGGGTGAGAAACTCCTGTAAGGAAATTCAAGTTGAGCTACAGAAAAAAAGGAAGACAAAATGGTGTAGCTCGTAGATGTAAATTTGTGACGATAATTATCATCTCTATTTGGTGGTGTATTTTCTCTCCCCTTCTCGCAGCTCTCATCGTTGGTGCTTTCTTTTATTTTTTAATGATAAATTATCGCCTCTACTGTGATGTTCTGGAAGGGATCAAGTTCTAAAAGTTATTAATGAAATGTTTTCAACTCGAAGCGCCATTGTTTTTCAAAAAATTAAATTTAAATTCCGAAAATGATTACGATTGAATTTCTGTTGAGTTGAGAAACAATCAAAACACAACTAATTTCGTATTGTTTAAAAAAACGTTGCCTTAAAAGCGTCCTTTTTTCCAACTTAGTGCTATTGTTCCGTTTTTCCGTGAAAATCCGTTTTATTATAATCCTTTCAAATAGCTTTATAGGTTAATATGGAGAAAGTGGAATTGTTCCTCGGTCTTACATTGATTTATTCGAAGGATTCCAAAAGCCATTAGCAGAATAAAATTTTGAAACAAAAGCATTTTCAAAAAACGCGTCATGTAATGTTAAATTAAAATGAAAAAAAGCAAAAGATTTCCCAACAAGATCTTCCTTTGTATAGAATGATTGCACTAGCCAGAATGACAATGTGTGTTTATATGTGTGAGGGATCATTCAACTATTACGCAACACTGAATCGAAGGGAATAATACCAACTTTGGAATACATGATCGATAGTGTGAGTAACTACGATGAAAAGTAAAGTAATTTTTCCATAATCTTCCAGTAAAAATCTCCAGAAACGATTCTTTGACACCAAGAGAATATCCAAACCGTATAGCCAATAAAACCTTTTTTTGTAAGAATATGTGTATAACCATACCAAGGACAAAAGAAAGAAACACAGATGAAAGAAAGAAGAATGAAAACATGCGAACTTGTAGGATCGTACACTGAATAAAACAGGAAAGCGTACACCTATAAAATATTTTCCAATAAGGGATCATTCAAATATTACGCTACGCAAATTTTTTGAATGTTTGACCTCCTCGCTGCCTATCGTAACAAAATTTAAAGCTGAAAACATCTCCCCTCTTCTACCCCCGTTACACTTGCTTGTAAACAGGGTCATCAGATGATTTTTTGAAAATGACACATATATTTTGTTTAATTTTTAAGTAACTAAAATAGTCTTGTAATAAAAAAAAGTTTGTTTATGCATTTATACATATACATTTCTAAAATATAGAAATCAACGTCGTCCCGTGAGCACCTTCCTACTAAGAGGTAATACAGCGCGTAACACAGCTAAATAGACCTTGTTTTCTCGCGATTTACGTGAATTCTTGAAATTCCTGAGATAAACAAATCACATAAAAAAATTCACAATTTTTCCGTAACCTAATAATTGAATCATCCCTAAGCAGCGCCTGGTTTGAGAGAATACAACACTAAGATTTGGAAAGGATATCATCTCAAATACATAGATGACTATGGAAACTCGTCAAGAGTGGCTGAACGAATAAAGTTCCACGGATCGTTACATCAACGATCATCTTGATGATGAAGATAATCTACTACCTTTGAGTCCAGATCTGGCTATAAAACAACAAGTGCTCTTACCTTCGTGTTTTTTACATCCACAACTTACCCTTACACCTAATAATTTCGTAAAACGCTACCAAAACGAAAACAAATACGCAACATATACAACGTTAGTGCCATGGAAAGGCTTATGACTGATAGTCACATTACCCCCTTTCCGGCTCTTCACGTTTGTCCTTGGGTTTTGCGTGAAAGAGATTGAGTGAGCGGGTGTGTAAGTTCATAATTTTCCCAACCTCCAACCAGAGTTCTTTAAACAAAACAAGAAAAAAACCAACCTCCACCAACCACACCAACGCGACACCACATCCCACGAGGGTAAACATGTTTTATTTAAAAATTTATGAACACTCCAGCTGTACCTACTACCATCCCAATGTTACAACCGTACGGCCGTGTGTACGTGCGTTCGAGAGCTTTTTATGGTGGTGACATGAAAATTGTATTAATATGCAAATGAAGAATAAAGGCCATTGTCATAAAGCGGAATGAGAGGGGCAAACCAGGAGAGACAAACAGACAGAGAAAGAGAGAATGATGGTAGGTAACTAAAAAAGGCGTAGGCACAACCTACGGCAGCAAGTGGATCAGTGAGTGAGTGCGGATCCTTAACGGATGGAGGTTAAAAGCAAGATCCAGCCGGGCGTAGAGAATGGATGCCGGACCGAATTCCGAGTCCGCAGCTTGCACACCCGTCCCGTAACGTAACGGAACTGGGCGGAAATGAGACTAAAACTCAATCCATTTAAAAACGCTCCTAGGCGCGTAGGCAAGGAAAAAGGGTCAGTTAACGAAGTCACTTTGTTTGGTGTCCAGTTCGCGGGTGGACATTTCCACTACAGTGGCAGTGAACTGCACAGGTACTGGGGCGGTCACTGTTTACACACAGCGGGACAGGAAACCCGGAATCATGCTAATGGTCACCGCTAAGAGCATTGTCCATCCGGAGTGGCCTTGCACTAGTCAGAACACGTAAGAACATCTGAACGCTGCTTTGGTAGGAGTACGTGTGTTTATGATATTATAGAGTGCATTTCTGATCCGGGAGGATTCGCTGTTTCGTGTCCTTGAGTTTTTTTTTAGTCTCTGGTTTTAGCATTCATCCAAAATATTTGCCTCGTTCTACAATAATAAGAAAGGAAAAAAAACTTCCCACTAAAATGAAGAGACTTTTTGGCTTGCCTTTAACGCCCAGTTCGAAGAGGGCACAGGAGGTTAGTAGTTGTAAAAGTTTTAATGAGTATGCCGTACCATACTGTAATAATGGGCGCCCGGCTACCATGATACAGGCGATGAATCCGGTGAACCGGACGTGCCGGACATCCTGCACTCCCTGACAATAGCGTTGCGTTTGACCGTGCCGAAGATGTTTACCGAAAATGAGCGGAAAAAAAGATGAAACTAAAACGGTCTTTAGATTATTCTTTCCGGTCATTTCGGCAACTAGGGAGTTAGGTGATTCTGAACTCGGGAAAAGGTAAGCACAGTTAAGCTCTGGTTTTTGATGTTTTTTTTTGTGTGTTGTGAGCGTAGTGGTGCACAAAATAATATCTGACAGCATATTGAAAGTAAGCGAATAAAATGGTTCCCAGCGGTAATGTAGATAGGGATTAAGGTTCGGTGTCGTTGCGATAATGTGTTGTTGGGACTAGAAGTTTACTTTCCACCAAGCTTTGTAACAAAAACAGCAAAGGTGCAGTTGTAATATGGCCAACAGAAGAAAAATCCGATTTTACACATTTTTTCTAATTATTTTTCATCCTACAAAAAAAAGACCATCTCTTTGAAACTAAAGGGCTGTTCGGTGAAATACAGTTAAGCATAAAAATTAGTACACAAACATTACTCAGAAAATCAAATTTAATAGAAGAATCTATTGAACTGAATACAGGAGAAGAAAAAGATATTTTGCTAATTTAAAAAAAAATTGAATTGAATTTAATTATGTGCATGAAAGCAGCTTTTAGATAAAAGACAACTGTTATACATTAATTTGAATTTGTTTAATGACATTGAATAGTAATTCATCGAAAGATTAAGTAAATTCATACGAAATCCCGGATTTTTTTATTATATCGATTTACCATCTATTATTATTTAACACAACCTGTTGACATGTGTATGTATGTATGACAAATCTTTTGCTAATTTTTCAGTAAAGCTAATTACTGACGCAATTAAAAAAAAAATAATCCAATAAATTGGTATTTAATAGTGTGTTTTAATGTATTCGGAAAAAAATCGTTTCGTTGTCTTAACTTAATAATTAAAAGATATATTTACAAAACTATTATCGATTTGTTTCAATCAATTGTCAGTCTTTTTTACATTTTTACATTTTTACATTTTTACAAAAAAAAAAATTACTCAAAGTCTAAGTAAAAGAGGCAAGACCATGGCAACAGAAGAATATCTTTAAAATAAATTGAATTTGGTATTTAAGTTCTCCAAATCTGTTTTCCTATCTTTTAAAAAATCAATACATATAGTATAGTTTTTATTCCTCTATTTTTTTGTAGCATACTATTATTGTGTTCTGTTGCAATAACTTTACTATAACGCATTAAAACAGTAGCTCAGCAGAAATAAACTCATACAAGAAAAATGCGCATCCAATAATTCATATTGAACGTAATAAAGTTGTCATATTTTATAGTGAAATATTGACTGGCCAATCGGCCAATCGGCTAGCAAGAAGCGGAACGCATCCAGCCACACACTAATAATGGTACACATTGTCCGAATTTTTTTTGGTGAGGAAAATAAACGACACATCGATAACGAACGAATATAAATGGGGCAAGCGTGTAGTCAGCAATGAAAGAAGAAAAAAAAAGGAGCAAAATTTCACTGACAACACTCCAGTTGGTGGCTTGTTGAATAGTTGCAAATCAATAGTAAAAAAAGAAAGAAACTTCCAATTTGCTTCACTTGCCAAAAAAAGGTCAAATGGAAATGAACTGGAAGAGCAAGCGTATAGTCAAACAATATGCCCTTGTGTGGAAACGTCGAGAAGAAGAAATTTTTCCATCGGAACACATTGCTTATTTGCATAAAGAAAATGTGTCTGTTTCAATTTTATATTACTTGAAAATCGATATTATATGCTGTGCGTGCATTGGGATATTTTGCTCTTTACCTTCAGTTACAGAACGATGTTAAAGAATGTTGGAAGCTAAAAGTCACTTGTCGTGACGACCTCAACGACATTGACAAAACATCTTGCGTACAAATTGGAATCAAATTAGGCTTGGAAGAAGAAAAACCACCTTCTTTAACATCGTTTAAGACAAATTACGGTGGATATGATTCTCGTTTGCAAGGGTTACATTTCAAAATAAAAACCCCCAAGTAACACGTTTCTTGGTGGTTGACATTGCGGTACCGAGCAGTTGGGTGTATTAATTCGATTAGAAATCCTCCCTTCACGTACCATGATTATGATGCGTGCATGAGAGCATATGTATTTGTTTGTGCTTGTAGAAATGAGAATCAAATTAAGCCATTTACGAAGCCCGCTCTGATGATGTGTTTCCCGCTTTCGCTTTCCAGTCGCATAATTAATGCAGCAAGCGAAGAAGCATAAATAATCCAATTAGACCGGTTAACCCCTTTTTAAATGATCCATTGCAATGAGGGTTCGAGATGAGTTCCATTTCACTGCAGAAGGTGTTTTGAAAAGTCATCTTCCATGAACAATCCATTTGCAAACTGTGAAGCATTGAAAACTATTTAACCATCAGCAAAGATATTTCATTTCAATGGAATTTCTTTTCGATTTAATTCCGAGAACCAAAACCGGATCCGTACGAATTTCCATCCATCAATGGTAGGGTCCTCCCGAAAAAGATATCATCCGTCAAGATCGGGAAGTTCTAAACTTCTTTGGCGCTGCTTGCCCGGGATGCCGTTTTTTTAATTGAGTCAAATTTAAATAAGTTGAGTGATTTTATCCATGAATAATTCAGCGCTTAATGGATGATTTCGAAACTTCAAACGAAAGCCCTTTTGTGTTTGTCTCACTGTTGGCTGCTTGTTTAATTTTATTTCTTGTTTAGCTGCGGAACGGGTTTCCAGGAGTATTTACGTTGACCTGTTCCCATGCCATCCCCCTCCATTGCCGAAGGCTGCAAATCTGCTGAAGCGTAATGGAGAATTATGGTCTTCGGTGGTGAGAAGAGTCAACAGCAATTGACAAGCGGACAGTTTTACGTGAAAGAAGTAACTCTCCGTTTCCACAGTAGCAATGAATATTCAATGAGTATTTTATGTGATAGCGGAGAGGAAGAAATGTAACCGTTTTCTTTTTCAAACTTACCAGCAAAAACTTGTGAAGGACATTGGATAGTTTTCTTTTGAAGTTTTGCTGTACTCTGGTTATCGCTCTGCTGTTGGAAAGGTTGTCTTTGAACTTTAAATGTAAACGATTCACTGTGTTGCATTAAATATAAGATATCCGATGATTAAATGGTATTTCAGTAGAAGCTTTATGAATTAACAGCTGCAGCATGATAGATAATTACTAAAATGGGACGACATTTTTAACAATCCATTGAGGGTTCTCTGGGGAATTCTTACAGAAAACCCACAAGGACTTCATAGTGATCGTTTTATCTATACTTATTTTGAAGATTTAAAATTTTTATGACAACAAATCATCATGAGTCTTCATCAAGGATAAAGAAAGTAGTCTCTTGAGGACAGATTCCTCTTGCTTTTTGAAAAGTGTGGTTAAAAATTTAATATCAGTCACAGACCACAGATTTCTGGATCTGGAAAACGAAAAGGGGATTGAGAAATGTACACCATTTAAGATACTATTACCTCTAACCATTATGGGACCGATGGTAATCTTCTCATCCTTAGTGTACTTAAAGAAACTTCAAGATGAATTCAAATATTGACTTTTCGTTTCACTAATCTTCTTTTACTCTTGTGTCCGGTATGTGAGCCAGAAAAATTGAATGCGTGGCTTTAATCAAAATAGTAAAGGTCAAAGTCTTTAAAAAAGACCCCAACGTCCTTGAGGAAACAGTTGGTCCAATAATTGATCATGCAGTCATACTTAGAATATTTTCAATTTTCCTTCATCATTGAAGAGTTTATTGTTTGGATACCTTGAGTCAAGAAATAATTATCCTTAAACCATGCTTGCTCTTGTGTATTATTGTTTAAAAATTATCGAAAAGCCAAGAACACCTTGGCTATTAGGATATTTAAGGTTGAAGGTTAAAGATACTTGTTTATTTGAAATATTTGTTTTTGTTTCTTAAACAATATTTTACTCAATCTCTTAATAAGTATTTCTTTGCTTAAAATACACATGAGTTTTGAACTTATAATTTAATGTCAGTCATTATACTTTCATGCCGCAACGGTTTTTATTCCCTACTCCGTTACACGATCCCATACATTACACTCTTTTCAGCTAACTGATTTTAATGACCATGGTGGTACCATTCTCGTATGCGTAATGCACCATTACTTTACACCATCAAGGCGGAAAACATGTCGCACTAAAAACCCATCGCCCCATCCATTGAACGGTAGCAATAAAACGCATTAAAACGCGACTGGCTGACTGGTGAAAAGATCTGACGTTATCACCGTCAGAATGCACGATCATAACCTTGCCGTTTTATCCTTCCTCATCGCAGTGCAACATTTTTTCCCTCTCTCGCTCTCTCTCTCTTACTTATCTTATCTTCCTTGCCCCGTAAACAACACCCTCAGCGTAGGAAACCGGAAGGTTCCGCTAAACATTTTATGTTACTTTACGATTACAACTGTACAATGCTCCACGGTTGTGGTGCAATGCTGCCTTAACGATGGCATTCCTCACCCACTGTGGTGTCCACCCTGGGCCAAGTGTTGCTTCAGCTGGGCTCTGTACGTCTGGTTTTGTTGTGTTTCATTTTTATTTCTGCACCGCTATTTCGCTCCATTAGTGATGAATAATTTATGCTGCACGAGCATTAGAAAAGAAACAGCCCAACAGCAGGATGCTGCTGTCGAGCAGTGCCGAGAAACAACAGATGGCTCCGAAGCTGGCTGTTTTCGTTGTTGTTTTTCTTTTATTCCGCAACATTTCTTTTATTTGTTTTGAAGTATGGAAAATAAAACATCATCGAAAAATTCCTCCACTTCAGTACACGTGGCACAACATTTGACGTGCGACAACGGTTTTGCGGTTACGGTGTGTGTATTTTCTTTTTTACCGGGCTGGGGTTTCTTCACCATCTTGGTTCGCTAGCTTTCCTGGTGAATTTGTGCGCTGTCAAAATTATACAAAATAATATGGGGCCGAGCGTTACTAGGAAAAACACTCCCCGAATATTATTTTCCAATAACCATAATGCTATGGCGGATTGTCAGAATTGATTTTATGCGTACAAAAGTTATCAAAAATGACGTTTATTTGTGGTTGGAAACAGTATTCAGATCACATTTTTCTTTTTAAAACAAGACATGTTTGTCTTGATACCTTTAGAAATAAAAATAATTCCCTATCTTACCACCCAAGTATGGTCAAATTATTGACAGTTGAAAATTACTATTCTTTCTACGTTTTCCCTTGAGACGGATAATTATTCCAAAGAACCAACAAGGAAGAATGGAAACATTGTTACCATTATCGGTACTTCGTTGCTTTCCACATTTCCAATTACCAAATTTACCATTCTCCATCATAAAGTACGGGGTTTTCGAAATAGAAAACCGGAATGAGTCAGTGAACAAAAAAGGAAAGATAGAAACAACACCATCTTCCGTCCATCTATCAACGAGCTCGACATTCACGAAGTAACGCATAGAAGAAGAAAAAGGGAGACATTTTCTCGGGGGAAATTGTCGCGTGCTCACATTACGCAAAATGTTATCTTTCCCGTACTGACGGATGGGGGACACGATGGGTGCGGCGAGGCAGAATATCAAATTCAAACAAATCACAACCTGTCAGAGTCTCCTGGGGCATTCCGTGACCGTGAGGCATCAGGGATTTGCTTTCCCCTTTTTATTTTGCTGCATGGTAACCATCGTGATAGAACAGATCCGGCCGTCTATATTTGATTAAAGCCCTATCGACAGCAGGGACAGGACAGGCGCACGTGGTGCATCCGGAAGAATCGTTCATGCCCACTGGAACAGACGGTCTTTGGCAATAAGAACAAAAAGGGGGAAAAACATCAACCGGTAAGGGTGAATAACTTACGGGACAAAAGGAGATTCAAACGCAAAAGAAACCAAAAAAACGGGAAAATCATGTGCAAATAGGAATAAAAGACACTACGGAAAGGAGAAACCAACTCCGGTAATGGCAGAAAATTAAACCGAATACACATACACACGTTCAAGTTTAATGCCATTTTGGATGGGGGATGAAACGAAAAATTAGGGACAAACTGGTATAGTTTCATCAGACTCAGAGTCAGACCGATAGTCGGTGTAATGTAATGAAGTGGACGCGGTCAATCAATGTGTAGAACGATTTCACCAGGAATGGTCGGTGTGTGTGTGCATATTGAGAAGTTTATTGATTTTGTGTTGTTTGGTGTGTGTGTAAAGGTACGATAAATAATCAACCATTTCAGGATCGCTATCGATGTATCCCATATGGTGTTTTTTTTTTTGAGCAAAGATTCGCTTACAGTTTTTCCTCACAACATTTTGGGGGAAATAAAAGAGGGAAGAAAATGATTAAGATCAAAGATACCTAGTAAGTGGGTTGAGGTGATTTGCTAAGAGCCCGGCTTAAGATGATCGAAAGTATTGGTAAATAGCGCATTTACACATAAGTGGACATTGTGTTGATCTTTAGAGGTTGGGGTTTGATACGTGATTCGCATGTACCACACTTGAAATGGGACGTTTAATTTAGTATCATTTCCACGATAAATGAACAACGTACAAGGGTTAATGACTTTTGGTGATTTATACTAGTGGTGGTGAATGGGTGGTGAATGATTTTGTTATGTTTTCATTTATAAAACAAATGTGGGATTGTTCTTCGATGTGGAATATGTTTTAAATATCAAATTGTTGGTATTTTGAATAATCAGATTTTTTAAAAATCCAAAATACTTTTTTTGTACAGTTTTTATGTTATATTAAAACCAATAATCATAAATACGGCCAGGCCGTTCCACTTGAATAAAAAAAAATTCTAAGATCAATAATTTATTTCATTTATGAAGAAAATAATAGCAAATTAATCAAACCTAAAATGTAAGTTTTTTTTTATTATTCAGGTAGGACGGCCTGGCCGTATTGATCTGAAAAGTAAGTTATTTCAAATACCGACCAAATCTAACAGAACCAAAATCTTTCTTGATAAAATACTTAAGGGACGTTTGCCTTCGTATTTTGGAGAAGAAGGTAAATGTATTAAGTTGACAAATATGAGTTGCCTTCGGGCAGATGAGCAAAATGATGTAAAGCCTTGATGTCATCTGATAACTCAACTACCGCAATCTAATGTAGGACTTAAAGACACAGTCACTAAAATTAACTTAAAGACACCGTTTGAGATATTTCTGTTGGAATCCTGTAATCGATTCTAAAGAAATAATTCTTGCAAGCATGTTAAAAGTGTCTTTATTTTTAAAAAAATATATGTTCAAGAAAATAAATCGTTTTTAGATTAGGACCTGTAGTGTACAAATTTTGTAGGAAATTGAAAAAATCTCGAACAATTAAAATCCTAAACATTAACATTTATGTTGTGTCTATTAGGAAAATAATTGCTCTGTATGTTCTCCGCGCCGTACTCGGAAAACCCATTACATTATTTCACCCCCAAGGATTATGGGTACCATTTCGCTCCTTGTGGTGTATCTCCACAGGGAACACTAGAACCATATTAACTTTCCCGGTTGTAGACCAATCCTGCAGCAATCAACCATTCGTGCTGAACTCGGTTCACTAACCAAATTCAAAACGGTCTGCTTATCATCTCATATGACACTTTCATCAATCATTTGCGGGCCTACCTTACATTTGGCTTTGCTTCATCAGCGTCCCACTTGGGGATCGTTTGAATCATGATTTTGCCCTTTTGCAACATGCCCTACCCCCTACAAAAGTCCCTGTCGGCGACACGCTGCATTTATAAATGATTATCCTTTACTCCCTTCGCAGCCGGACAGAGCAATATCGAATCATCGTATCATAAGCAGGAAATGCTCACATACAGCATCGCTTGAAATATTCATACGCGTTGGGGTCCTAATGTGCTCTTGCGCCCGAATTAATCTGTTCTGGACACTGGACCCGTACTATCCATGGGCATCCCTTGAGAGATATCAATATTCCTCACGCAGGCTGCAAATTGTTCTTCTCCTGGAAAAGCTTGCTGGATGTCTCGTGCACCAGGTAGCAGTGAGGGAAATTGTCACATAAACACGCCACCCCACCCCATCCTTCCGGTCCCGTTCGCGCCCGCTGAGACAGTTTTTCATTTGTAGCTCGACAATCGCCCTCGGGGAGCCGTTTCGTTCTGTTTCGAGTTCGATGGCAAATCCCAAAAACCGTAACCCGAGGGCGGATTGATTGTAGCTGTGTAAAGTCACGTTTCGACCAGAATTCATTCTGTTGCATCGGTGAAGCGCATGGATTGAATAACGAACATTGAAAGCACTCTCACCGGGTGAAGGTTTGAGTGGGGCCACCAGTCTCTTCCGACCATGCAAAGCCGACAGGATCAGTTGCCTTTCCCTTAATGGAAAACGAATCAACTGCGACGGGTTCGATGCACCGTGGTCGACCGGTCGTTTGTTGGATGCTTTTCTACCCCATTTTGCGAGCGTGTCCTTTGCGTGTCGGTTTTTATCTGCTTCTTCCACCAATGCGCCGAAGGATATCGAACCGCTCGCTAGCTGCCGATTGCATCCTGTTGATGAGGAGGTAGAGCTGAATGACCAACTCGATCTCATTTCCAAACACACATCCAAACTGGTATCATTGTCGTCTGCCCCTAAAATGCAGATGGACAATCATAGTCTGTGACATTCTTTCTAGCCACACGGTCCAGGACGGTTCCACTCCGAGAAAAGCACACGCAAAAACCGAAAAGTGTTGATCCGATTTGAATGATTTGCTTTTCCATCGGAGAAGGATTCTCGAAGGGGAAAAAAAACGTCGGAGTCGAAGAAAATCGGTTTTGAATTCGGACGGAAAAGACGACGAAAGCGTTATTTGGCGAAAGGATGGTTGATACCGTTGCTAGCATTTTTCCCACTCGCTATGGATGCGTACAGTTCAACAGCAGAGGGTTTTTTTTTACCATTTCCTTCACCTTTTTGCAAGTGCTGAAGAGCGCTCTCGGGCAGGGCAAAATACTCTGATAGGATCAAACATTGACCGACGTCGGATGGAATCGAATCAAGCTGCAAAGTGGGAAGCATTATTTTTAGCAAAACTCCAAACATTGGTCATTGTGCCGGGGTCGGGGGTTTGGGGTGAAGGAAGTAAGGGAAGGAAACGATAATGGGTGAGGTTTCTTTTAACCTCACCGAGAAACCGAGAAACAAAAAAAAAATAATAAAATAAGATTTTATGAGATAACATGTTTTGAAAAGCAACAGGTAAGACACTTTTTTGTTAATGTAAATGATCTCAGTTTAATTATTGTAATTTTGTTGTAAAAAAAAGGAAATCGAAAAACATTATACATGAAAAAAACTTTCAATAAAACACAAAGCAAATAATAAGCTTAAGAAAGTGAAGTGGAACTTAAAATAAAATAGCTAAATATGATTAAATAAATAAATAAAATATAACAAAATAAATTTTAAAAGATAGATCATAAATATAAGAAAAAATTAAAAAATATGCAAATAATTAAAAATAAGAAAATATTTGTGATCACAACAAAGCAGTTGAACGAAAGATTAAATGAATTAAAAGAAATAAAAAATCAAAGATGAAATGTTTTCTAAACAGGAAAATAAAAGTTTGTCTATGTCTTTATCAAAATAGCTTGTAACTAAAGATGAAACGCTAAAATCATGTTTGCTTCAAAATTTATATTTTTTTTGTGTAAACTTTGAAAACAAAAATCAAAATTATGTTGCATAAATCTTAAAGGAAAACAATTTACTCTTTGCTTCATACCCTTAAAATGTAAACTCTTGAACGATATTTGCCAAACCCCTTCACAGCATGGCATAGTGCACACAAACGCCAATACTGTAAAACATACCCTTGCACCCTTCTTTTTGCTCTTTAATTTTCTTTCAATTTCCAATTCACCACCGAACTGGACCTCAACCACAACCATCTTCAACCATGGTGCTAACTGGTCGTTCCATCCCTTCGTCTTTCGATCTGGGACTTGCTCTCCATTATGCTGCACTCTGTTGATCACAGCAATTACTTCTTCGCTTCGTCTTTTCATCTGTCTCATCATTATGACGCACGTCAACCAGAACCCCATCGTTCCCTGGAGAAGGCCCTTGCGGGTGTTTTCCATCACATTGACTCGAGTGCATACTTGATTACACCAATGCTCCCAAAGGCTGCTTCTGCTCGGCCCAAATTTAAAGGGATGAACAGCATTCATCAACCACTGCTGTCTTGTGTCTGGTTTTTTCTTCTTTTCGTTCTCCAGCAGGATCAGCAACAGCCAGAGTATGCTAAAAGCAGGGCTTGAAATAATTTCAAGCATGTTACACTTGCTTGATTTCTTGAAAACGAAGACCTTCCCCCTTGTCTATTGGGACAATTGTTATGTGTTTGCCTTTGTCGAAACGATTAAGATAATTGATGATTTTCTGACGAGTGTTCAGGCCCTTGCTTGGCTACGTTCACTGGGAAGGGTGAGTACAAAGGGAACGAACGTTTGCACAGCATACAATGAAAATAATCAACAAATCATGGCCTTGTGTTTTCCTTTTCAAGTGAAAAGAAAACAATTTTCAATAGCGAGCTCCTCATTCACGCCACCACACAGAAAGGAAGAAAGGAAACAAACAAGGCATGTACGTACATAATTTGCCCATCTTTTGTGGCCGGTGTTAGCCAAGAATCAAACCCTAAGAAAAATATCCCTATGCATCGTTTTTGGGAAGATTTTTATCCCTCGGAAAAGTGTACCCCACGTGCTGGGAAAGAAAGGATAAACGAGTGTGTGTGCACGTATTTATCTCGCTCATTCTTTTAGCCAATGTTATCACCATTTTTCCTATTCTGGTGAGAAAAGTCACCGCATGCTGTGGTTGAACCGAGGCGCAAAATTCTATCTCTCTCTTGCACACTGTATAACCGGTGAGATGAGCAATCTCCTGCAATGTGAGTAAGATTCGTGGAGCAGCCGCTTACTTGTTGGCAGCATTTTTCGAAGCCTTCAACGAAAGAAGATAGTATGCCAGGAGAAAGAATGCTGCAGTGAGTTTTCTTTTCTCACGCGCCAAAAAGGAAAGAGGAAAAAGATGAGAGCTATTAGCAGCATCACACCATTGCTCTCTTTCCTGCCCCGGTTTTTCTCACAACATAATACCAACGCGAGCAAGATGAAAAACAAAACACATCCTTTCGAAACCAAAGGCAAAGGCTGGAAAAGCGTAGTTTTTTTCTCCCTTTTATCACAATTTTTATTATCTTTTTCCTCTGCATATAAACACAGCAAAGTGGACAGCAAAATTGTTATCTCTGTGAGCAGAAAGATGTTTGCTGGCGCAACAAATTCAGCTCGCAGCGTATACAATCATCAAAGTAGCGCAAAAGAAGATGCAATAAAATGCAAGGATTTATTACATTCGTATCGGTCGAACGATCAAGGTAAGTTGTATTGTATCTGCATAATTTTATGACACGGGCGTGGATTTTTTTTTCTTCTAAAGGGTGCATTTGATTCCATGGAATTAGAGGGAGGATGTTACAGTATTAAATGTCTTTCGGTTGGAGTATTTTATGCATCAATTCTTTGGTTATAAGTTCTTTGTCGCTAAAGTTTAGCTTATCTGTTTTATTTTACATATTTAATGTTGGACGAAGTTAGTACTCCAGAACGATCAAGATTCCTGTTGAGTACGTTCAAGAAATCTTCTTGAAAAATACATCATCCATTGTATTATTAAAACGAGATTTTGCGTATACAGCTCAAAATGCAAATAAAGTTATAATGGACGACGATCGTATGATCCCAAGAAGGTTAACTTGCTTTATTCAGTATTCATATATGACATAATTACTGTTTTCCTGTTTTCCTTCTTCTTGGTTTAACGACCCTACAGGTCACGCCGGCCATTTCTGGCTTACTAGACTTATTTTACCACGTAGCCGGATAGTCAGTCCTTGCTACGGGGGAACGGTCCGGATGGGATTTGAACCCGGTCCGGCCGTGTGGACTGGCGCCGTTTATCACATGCACCACCGGACCGCCCCCTGTTTTCCTGCAATGTTTGATATCGAAGAAATGCCATTCTTGGGGGATGGATGGTTCCTATTTTTTTCGCATTACAATCATACATTTGGTAAGAATTGTGGATTGCAATGTGGCACATGGTTGGTTCTTTTTTCCCCATTTTACTAATCAAGTAAAGTGTCTTAATTCTGGGGTTTTTCATAATTTGCCGGACAATAAATTGTGGATTCTGTTCGGTTGACGATGTAGGATACAAACCTGTTTAGTGGCAGAGAAGAGGTCTAAATTCATAATTGAACGATGGAGGTAGCCTTGTGCAAACATCTTGCAATCTGCGAAGATGATTTGCTTAGAATATGCAGGCCTACGAAAAGGGTTTTCGCATCCTTGTCCACTTTAAGTGCAAACGAAACATTAAAAATGAATTGCTATGTCTTCTACTAACTAACAGCTAAGCTCTAAACCAAGTCAGCCCATGTCAGTGTGGTGTTTTTCCCGTCTATATGCATGAAAGGCCGTGTGGTCGAATACTTTTTGTTAATATAAGCAGTGAAATTTTGATATTGGGAGCTGTTATTATAGTTATTGAATAACTTCATTGCTTTAAATAGAACAAAAAGAATTAATTGATCTACAATTAATCACTAATTTTAATGTACCATGCATAAGCATGGGCCATAATTTGCCATTATTAGGTAGACAATTATTTTTTACTTCAATTGTATATCTGGCTTAATTTTCTTGATATCTTTATTGAGCAAACAGTTATGATCTCAACAACATTCAGAAGTAAATCTTTTGAAGTTACCTATATAAAACATAAAAGGTTAAAGGGTACGATGTTCCTACGTGAAGGCTTCAATGACAATCGCCAAAACAATTTGGTTAATCACAAAATAAAAGTATTTAAGCTTTATTTACTCTGGATAACTTGTACAAAAAAATTTTCAAAATATCATTCACATTACGAATAAACAAAGTGTGTCTTGTCTTAGCGCAAAAACACACTTCAACTCAGCATAAAACGTTCGCTCAGTAAAAGCTAACAAAGCTCTTTTAACGAGAAAAAATATCTTCAAGCAAGCAGCACTACGCATTACTGTCCATCAACAATTCCAACGTATTTTCCTTCCCTTAGTTGAAGATGTTTATTTGTTTCGTAAAAGAAATTGATCAAGATACGTTTCTGACGAACCGTAAAGTCAGCAGAAAACCTGTCTGTTTACAAACGATGCTAACAGCGTGTTTTGTGTAGAAATATACAAACCCCAACCACAACTCAAAACGAGTCAGCAATTTTGCCACCTTTTACCCTGGCCACCCAAGCGGTTGTACTGTTTCGGCCGGAAAATCCTCCAAGCAATGAACAACGGCCCAATTATTCCGTGCCGTTGTGCTTGGTGTTGTTTAATTTGTTGATAGGAAAACGCCATTCAACGGCGATCCAGTGTCTTGGGCATGGGGTTTCGATTCGCTTCGCTTAATACATATTGCGAACATTGAATGCAAATCCAATCAAAAGCTCCATTTCCACACATCATCACTTCATGCACATGCCCGATTGCGTCGTCGTATGCAGAGCTCATTAATTATGGTTTGTTTTCCATTTTCTTCGACTAATTGCCAGATGCGCAAAACTGAAGTGTGCTTCGATACCAAACCAGATGTGAACGGTGCAGGGGGAAATTAGTCAGTCATTCGTACGTGTGTGGGTGTTTGCATGTTTCTACTTCTCTGTAAGTGGGTTTTCGATCGATGTGTTGAGGAAAAAATAAAAAAAGGACCCAGCAAAGAAAACACATTTCCTTTGGCGAGTGTGGGAAGAAGCAAAACAATAAAAGGAAATTGCTTGCAAGCAGGCAATCGGTATGACCATATCATTGCCATGCACAGTTCATGCTGCAAAACGAAGCAAAATTACGTGTGGTTTTGTGGTGACAGATGAATTGGCATTCGAGTGACTACAACCAGATCGTCTATCGTGTTGAAGCTTAAATTATTTCTCCCTCCCCGGGTTGTAGAATCTCTTCTTCCAAACGGATGACGATTTCATTACACTGCTACGGCAATGTCTTGTACCAATTTCCGTTCCCTATGCTTTCTTGTACCTCATCCTTTCTTATAAATGACCGATTTTATATTACAAATAAACCGAAGCACCGAGAGCGAAACTAATTTAAATGTAAATCAAGCCAAATCATCAGTTCGCAACGGATCACCGAAGGACTAACTGGACCATGGGACCACGATTTCATTGAAGCCCTCGGAGGCTTCTTAGCCAAAAAAAAAAGAAAGAAAGAAAAAACCACCCAAAAGGACCTTCTTTCTACTTTGTTTAACATTCATCGCGCACGAGCACAATTACTGGCAAAGACTGGCTGCCAACACGAGGCAAGGCTCGTTTCGCAACCGTTTTTGACCAGTTTGACAATCGTAAAGACAACCGGTCTGCAAGACAAAGTTCGATATAAGAAGCAATAAAATGTAATGAACTTTGTGTTTTTTTTCTCATCCTTCTATTCTTCTCCTGCTCCGTTCCCGTTTAGGATAACAAATGGTAAAATGGTGGGTCTCTTGTATTATTTTGTTGCCTGAGTGCGGAACGGGTTTTGTAACATCTTTTACCATCGGTATCGGTCGTATGGCGCCATGCTGATGATTTCATCTCTTCATTCCTTCAACCGTACAGCCATGGTTCATTTCGGTCCAGCGCATAAAGTTGGCGAAGAAGCTGTTCTAGCGCCTCTTCCCACCATGAAAAGCTCCCCCCTTCGTTGGTATTATGTCCTGGATGCTTTCTTTTTTGCGCGTTCCAAAAATTACACAAAACGAATAGAAATGATACACATTTTTCTCAACCCACATAAAAGTGTACCGAGTTGTGGGGGGCTTTTTTGGTCACATACTGGCCCGACTAGCTGTTACGGGTTTGATTAGTTTGGAGAACAAAATCAATAAAACTGGATCGCACTCCGAATAGTACGTGATAATCGTGGCAGTGAAGTGTGCTTCGGTACGTACGTTATCACCAACTATCGGACGATTCGAGATGTGATCGTGCAGATCATTTGCTAAAGAATAGTTTCTCGGAATTGTGCCATTCGTTGTTGGGTTATGGTTTTGTTTGTTTTACCAAAACTGGGATACAGTGTGTGGCGTAAAAATGAGTTTATTCTTAGGTTTGCGACTTAACTTCTGGCGTTGCTTTGAGATGTCGTAAAGCGTAATTTAAAAAAAATAAAATTTGACTTATAATCAAGTTTAAAATAAGCTTTAAGTATTCATCCAGCAAGGATCAAGTAAGGATCAAGCTTTTTAAATAATGAAGATGTAATATAATACTTCAAAATTTTAATAACTCCACTATCTCCTTATAACATTCAAAAATTAATCGTTGGTAGTTTAACTGAGTAGAAAACAGAAAGTTTATATTTCAGATCCAACGATCCAGTCTCACTAAACGAAAATTTAATATAAGAAAGGTTTCTTAAGAGGACTAAATAAAATAAATTTCATTCAGTTTCGTCAAACATTTCAAGGAAAACAATTTTGGCGGTTTTGAGTTAGACATATTTAAGAAAAAACCTGAATAGAACAGGGAAAACTGCATAATGTACAGTTTTAAAAGAACGGAACAAAATATTGACAAAAAAAAAATCAATCAATGAATTTAAAAGCATTTTATTTTTAAAGCTTAAACATTGAAAAAAAAAATGCTTATATATTTATCAAATAGATTAAATATATTAATTTTTCAGTGTAAGAAAAGTAATTGAGTTTTTTTATTAAAGCATGATAAACATTACTATGATTTGTACAGAATTTGGTTAAATAATTCGCAATTTAACAACACATACTGTAACAGAGATGTTTAGCTGATACTGATTATGTATATTATATCATTAACGAATTCGTAAAGCTCATCAACAAGCTAATAAATCCGATTTTCTAAAGAACCAATCCTTTCCAATATTTCCTTTTAAAGTTCTATCCTCACTTCCCCCCTTCTCGCTCTGCTCACATCTTAAAGCGTTTATCGATAAAACCAATTTGTCTGCTTCATCGACATCCTGTGACCCACATACAAGTTTCTTGCCTTTGCAACCAATTACAGCAACTTATTCATACAACATTGCCGCTTACAGACGACGAACTTCTGCGTTGGATTTCGGGAATGCCACGACCAACTACCATCGCCTGCCAGCCGTGTGTGTGGATGTTGATTAAAAAGCATAAATAACAATGATATTTATTTGCCCCTGATTGCTAACGGTCCCCGAAGACGAAACGGACACACATTCGCCAGGAGAGTTGGAAATGGAAAAACAGTTTTCCATTCTCCTGTGGGTCCTATTTGTGATGTAATTTGCTTCCCATGCCAGGGGAGAGAATTTGTCCATTCAGAAACGCAACGCTGGACGAGGTAAACCACAACCATGGAGCAGTGGAGAAGGTTGATTTGAATCGAAAACCGTAATAATGCTGAAACCGCAGCAGCAACTTGTTTGCCTCCTCCCGTTCGAGGTTAGTTACGTCCAGCTTCAGCGACGATGGAAGTGTTGATCCGGTTTTCCAAAAGGATGAACCGAAAGGAAGCTCCAGCTTTGGAGGAATAACGAACTTCAGGCACGCTGGAACACTGCCTCAAGAAGTCGGCCACCAACAACCGGGCTGAGTTTATTGGTTTGTGTAATCCAAAAGATTCAAATTAAATTGCTCAACCGTCCACTGGTAGTACCGTCGTATGCCAACTAACCGTGCCTGATGGCCATCACGAGCCCTCTGCCTTTGGAGCCGGGGAGGGTAAAACTTTTGCCCAACATCTTTCAGAACGGCGCCAAAGTACGGTGTACGGGGCGCTATTGTAAGATGCAACAAGACGAACTAACAGTAAAACCTAAATCCCTGACTTTTGCCATTTG